>NW_027513330.1:164639-221056 GCF_048772815.1 Callospermophilus lateralis | reverse complement strand
CCTTCATGATTCTTTCAAGTAATAAGCAGTACACCACTCAAACTTGGATGCCCAAGTTTCGTTCTCCTAGTTTGAAGCATCGTTTGCAGGAACAGTTTGAATTTTTAGGTTTCACTCTGTTTTCTCCTATATTGACAGATGCAGTTCGAACTCTAAATCAAACACGGTTTGTGCTAGCCTCTTGAAACTTGACAAAATACAGTAGTTCTACGTTCTATCCCTAAGGTTTGTTTCCTCTTGATGTAGCCTAATGCAGGGACTGGCGAATAACATTTATATTGAAAGGGGTCTCCAAAATTCCAAAAACAAGAGTCTCCTGAAATCTCAACATATATTTTTCCATCCAATCTTCATGATACTCTCAAGTAATGATCAGTACATCAATCCCACTTGGATGCTCAAGTTTCGTTCTTCTACCTTGAAGCATTCGTTCGCAGTAACAGTTTGAATTTTTAGGTTTCACTCTTTTTTCTCCTATATTGACAAATATAGTTCAAACTCTAAATCAAACAAGGTTTGTGCTAGCTTCTTGAAACTTGACAAAATAAAGTAGTTCTACGTTCTATCTCTAAGGTTTGCTTCCTCTTGATGTAGCCTAAAGCAGGGACTGACGAATAACACTTATATTGAAAGGGGTTGCCAACTTCCAAAAACTAGAGTCTTCTGAAATCTCAACATATATTTTTTCATCCAATCTTCATGATACATTCACGTAATGATCAGTACACCAATCCCACTTGGATGCCCAAGTTTAGTTCTCCTAGATTGAAGCATTCGTTTGCAGTAACAGTTCGAATTTTTAGGTTTCACTCTGTTTTCTCCTATATTGACAGATGCAGTTCGAACACTAAATCAAACATGGTTTGTGCTAGCTTCTTGAAACTTGACACAATACAGTAGTTCTACGTTCTATCTCTAAGGATTGTTTCCTCTTGATGTAGCCTTAAGCAAAGACTGCTGAATAACTCATTCAATGAAATGCGTTGTGAGGTTGCCAATAAACTACAGTCTGCTGTAATCTCAACATATATTTTTTTCTTACGACCTTCATGATACTATCAAGTAATGAGCAGTACACCAATCAAACTTGGATGCTCTCGTTTCGTTCTTCTAGGTTGAAGCATTCGTTTGCAGTAACAGTTTGAATTTTTAGGTTTCACTCTGTTTTCTCCTATATTGACAGATGCAGTTCGAACTATAAATCAACACGGTTTGTGCTAGCTTCTTGAAACTTGACACAATACAGTAGTTCTACGTTCTATCTCTAAGGTTTGTTTCCTCTTGATGTAGCGTTAAGCAAAGACTGGTGAATAACTCATTCAATGAAAGGCGTTGTTACGCTGCCAAAAAACTGCAGTCTCCTGTAATGTCAACATATATTTTTTCTTCCGACCTTCATGATACTTTCAAGTAATGAGCAATACACCAATCAAACTTAGATGCCCAAGTTTTGTTCTTCTAGGTTGAAGCATTCGTTTGCAGTCACAGTTTGAATTTTTAGGTTTTCACTCTGTTTTCTCCTATATTGACAGATGAAGTTCGAACTCTAAATCAACACGGTTTGTGCTAGCTTCTTGAAACTTGACACAATACAGTAATTCTACGTTCTATCTCTAAGGTTTGTTTCCTCTTCATGTAGCCTTAAACAAAGACTGGGTGAATAACTCATTCAATGAAAGGCATTGTTAGGTTGCCAAAAAACTACAGTCTCCTGTAATCTCAACATATATTTTTTCTTCCGACCTTCATGATACTTTCAAGTAATGAGCAGTACACCAATCAAACTTGGATGCCCAAGTTTTGTTCTCCTAGATTGAAGCATTCGTTTGCAGGAACAGTTTGAATTTTTAGGTTTCACTCTGTTTTCTCCTATATTGACAGATGCAATTAGAACTCAAATCAAACATGCTTTGTGCTACCTTCTTGAAACTTGACACAATACAGTAGTTCTACGTTCTATCCCTAAGGTGTGTTTCCTTTTGATGTAGCCTTAAGCAGAGACTGGCGTATAACACTTTCAATGAAAGGCGTTGTTAAGCTTCCAAAAAACTACGATATCCTGAAATCTCAAAATATATTTTTTTATCCGAACTTCATGATACTTTCAAGTAATAAGCAGTACACCACTCAAACTTGGATGTCCAAGTTTCGTTCTCCTAGTTTGAATCATCGTTTGCAGGAGCAGTTTGAATTTTTAGGTTTCAGTCTGTTTTCTCCTATATTGACAGATGCAGTTCGAACTCTAATTCAAACACAGTTTGTGCTAGCTTCTTGAAACTTGACACAATACAGTAGTTCTACGTTCTATCTCTAAGTTTTGTTTCCTCTTGATGTAGCCTAATGCAGGGACTGCGAATAACACTTATATGGAAAGGGGTTGCCAAACTTCCCAAACACTAGAATCTCCTGAAATCTCAACATATATTTTTTCATCCAATCTTCATGATACATTCACGTAATGATCAGTACTCCAATCCCACTTGGATGCCCAAGTTTAGTTCTCCTAGATTGAAGCATTCGTTTCCAGGAACAGTTTGAATTTTTAGGTTTCACTCTGTTTTCTCGTATATTGACAGATGAAGTTCGAACTCTAAATCAACACGGTTTGTGCTAGCTTCTTGAAACTTGGCACAATACAGTAATTCTACGTTCTATCTCTAAGGTTTGTTTCCTCTTGATGTAGCCTTAAACAAAGTCTGGTGAATAACTCATTCAATGAAAGGCATTGTTAGGTTGCCAAAAAACTACAGTCTCCTGTAATCTCAACATATATTTTTTCTTCCGACCTTCATGATACTTTCAAGTAATGAGAAGTACACCAATCAAACTTGGATGCCCAAGTTTTGTTCTCCTAAGTTGAAGCATTCGTTTGCAGTAACAGTTTGAATTTTTAGGTTTCACTCTGTTTTCTCCTATATTGACCAATATAGTTCAAACTCTAAAGCAAACAAGGTTTGTGCTAGCTTCTTGAAACTTGACAAAATAAAGTAGTTCTACGTTCTATCTCTAAGGTTTGCTTCCTCTTGATGTAGCCTAAAGCAGGGTCTGGCATATAACACTTATATTGAAAGGGGTTGTCATACTTCCAAAAACTAGAGTCTCCTGAAATCTCAACATATATTTTTTCATCCAATCTTCATGATTCATTCACGTAATGATCAGTACACCAATCCCACTTGGATGCCCAAGTTTAGTTCTCCTAGATTGAAGCATTCGTTTGCAGTAACAGTTTGAATTTTTAGGTTTCACTCTGTTTTCTCCTATATTGACAGATGCAGTTCGAACTATAAATCAACACGGTTTGTGCTAGCTTCTTGAAACTTGACACAATACAGTAGTTCTACATTCTATCTCTAAGGTTTGTTTCCTTTTGATGTAGCCTTAAGCAAAGACTGGTGAATAACTCATTCAATGAAAGGCGTTGTTAGGTTGCCAAAAAACTGCAGTCTCCTGTAATGTCAACATATATTTTTTTTTCCTACCTTCATGATACTTTCAAGTAATGAGCAGTACACCAATCAAACTTGGATGCCCAAGTTTTGTTCTCCTAGGTTGAAGCATTCGTTTCCAGGAACAGTTTGAATTTTTAGGTTTCACTCAGTTTTCTCCTATATTGACAGATGCAGTTCAAACTCTAAATCAAACAAGGTTTCTGCTAGCTTCTTGAAACTTGACACAATACAATAGTTCTACGTTCTATCTTTAAGGTTTGTTTAATCTTGATGTAGCCTAATGCAGGGACTGGCGAATAATACTTATATTGAAAGGGGTTGCCAAACTTCCAAAAACTAGAGTCTCCTGAAATATCAACATATATTTTTTCATCCAATCTTCATGGTACTCTCAAGTAATGATCAGTACAAAAATCCCACTTGGATGCTCAAGTTTCGTTCTCCTAACTTGAAGCATTCGTTTGCAGTAACAGTTTGAATTTTTAGGTTTCACTCTGTTTTCTCCTGTATTGACAAATATAGTTCAAACTCTAAATCCAACAAGGTTTGTGCTAGCTTCTTGAAACTTGACAAAATAAAGTAGTTATACGTTCTATCTCTAAGGGTGCTTCCTCTTGATGTAGCCTAAAGCAGGGACTAACGAATAACAGTTATATTGAAAGGGGTTGCCAAACTTCCAAAAACTAGAGTCTACTGAAATCTCAACATATATTTTTTCATCCAATCTTCATGATACATTCACGTAATGATCAGTACACCAATCCCACTTGGATGCCCAAGTTTAGTTCTCCTAGGTTGAAGCATTCGTTTGCAGTAACAGTTTGAATTTTTAGGTTTCACTCTGTTTTCTCCTATATTGACAAATATAGTTCAAACTCTAAGCAAACAAGGTTTGTGCTAGCTTCTTGAAACTTGACAAAATAAAGTAGTTCTACGTTCTATCTCTAAGGTTTGCTTCCTATTTATGTAGCCTAAAGCAGGGTCTGGCGAATAACACTTATATTGAAAGGGGTTGTCATACTTCCAAAAACTAGAGTGTCTGAAATCTCAACATATATTTTTTCATCCAATCTTCATGATACATTCACGTAATGATCAGTACACCAATCCCAATTGGATGACCAAGTTTAGTTCTCCTAGATTGAAACATTCGTTTGCAGGAACATTTTGAATTTTAGGTTTCACTCTGTTTTCTCCTATATTGACAGATGCAGTTAGAACTCTAAATCAAACACGGTTTGTGCTAGCTTCTTGAAACTTGACACAATAAAGTAGTTCTACTTTCTATCCCTAAGGTTTATTTCCTCTTGATGTAGCCTTAAGCAGAGCCTGGCGAATAACACTTTCAATGAAAGGCATTGTTAAGCTTCCTAAAAACTACGATCTCCTGAAATCTCAAGATATATTTTTTCATCCGACCTTCATGATTCTTTCAAGTAATAAGCAGTACAACACTCAAACTTGGATGCCCAAGTTTCGTTCTCCTAGTTTGAAGCATCGTTTGCAGGAACAGTTTGAATTTTTTAGGTTTCACTCTGTTTTCTCCTATATTGACAGATGCAGTTCGAACTCTAAATCAAACACGGTTTGTGCTAGCTTCTTGAAACTTGACAAAATACAGTAGTTCTACGTTCTATCCCTAAGGTTTGTTTCCTCTTGATGTAGCCTAATGCAGGGACTGGCGAATAACATTTATATTGAAGGGGGTCTCCAAAATTCCAATAACAAGAGTCTCCTGAAATCTCAACATATATTTTTCCATCCAATCTTCATGATACTCTCAAGTAATGATCAGTACATCAATCCCACTTGGATGCTCAAGTTTCGTTCTTCTACCTTGAAGCATTCGTTTGCAGTAACAGTTTGAATTTTAGGTTTCACTCTTTTTTCTCCTATATTGACAAATATAGTTCAAACTCTAAATCAAACAAGGTTTGTGCTAGCTTCTTGAAACTTGACAAAATAAAGTAGTTCCACGTTCTATCTCTAAGGTTTGCTTCCTCTTGATGTAGCCTAAAGCAGGGACTGGTGAATAACACTTATATTGAAAGGGGTTGCCAAACTTCCAAAAACTAGAGTCTTCTGAAATCTCAACATATATTTTTTCATCCAATCTTCATGATACATTCACGTAATGATCAGTACACCAATCCCACTTGGATGCCCAAGTTTAGTTCTCCTAGATTGAAGCATTCGTTTGCAGGAACAGTTTGAATTTTTAGGTTTCACTCTGTTTTCTCCTATATTGACAGATGCAGTTCGAACTCTAAATCAAACATGGTTTGTGCTAGCTTCTTGAAACTTGATACAATACAGTAGTTCTACGTTCTATCTCTAAGGATTGTTTCCTCTTGATGTAGCCTTAAGCAAAGACTGCTGAATAACTCATTCAATGAAATGCATTGTGAGGTTGCCAATAAACTACAGTCTGCTGTAATCTCAACATATATTTTTTTCTTCCGACCTTCATGATACTATCAAGTAATGAGCAGTACACCAATCAAACTTGGATGCTCTAGTTTCGTTCTTCTAGGTTGAAGCATTCGTTTGCAGTAAAAGTTTGAATTTTTAGGTTTCACTCTGTTTTCTCCTATATTGACAGATGCAGTTCGAACTATAAATCAACACGGTTTGTGCTAGCTTCTTGAAACTTGACACAATACAGTAGTTCTATGTTCTATCTCTAAGGTTTGTTTCCTCTTGATGTAGCCTTAAGCAAAGACTGGTGAATAACTCATTCAATGAAAGGCGTTGTTAGGTTGCCAAAAAACTGCAGTCTCCTGTAATGTCAACATATATTTTTTCTTCCGAACTTCATGATACTTTCAAGTAATGAGCAGTACACCAATCAAACTTAGATGCCCAAGTTTTGTTCTTCTAGGTTGAAGCATTCGTTTGCAGTCACAGTTTGAATTTTTAGGTTTCACTCTGTTTTCTCCTATATTGACAGATGAAGTTCGAACTCTAAATCCACACGGTGTGTGCTAGCTTCTTGAAACTTGACACAATACAGTAACTCTACGTTCTATCTCTAAGGTTTGTTTCCTCTTGATGTAGCCTTAAACAAAGACTGGTGAATAACTCATTCAATGAAAGGCATTGTTAGGTTGCCAAAAAACTACAGTCTCCTGTAATCTCAACATATATTTTTTCTTCCGACCTTCATGATACTTTCAAGTAATGAGCAGTACACCAATCAAACTTGGACGCCCAAGTTTTGTTCTCCTAAGTTGAAGCATTCGTTTGCAGTAACAGTTTGAATTTTTAGGTTTCACTCTGTTTTCTCCTATATTGACCAATATAGTTCAAACTCTAAAGCAAACAAGGTTTGTGCTAGCCTCTTGAAACTTGACAAAATAAAGTAGTTCTACGTTCTATCTCTAAGGTTTGCTTCCTCTTGATGTAGCCTAAAGCAGGGTCTGGCGAATAACACTTATATGGAAAGGGGTTGCCAAACTTCCAAACACTAGAGTCTCCTCAAATCTCAACATATATTTTTTCATCCATTCTTCATGATACATTCACGTAATGATCAGTACAGCAATCCCACTTGGATGCCCAAGTTTAGTTCTCCTAAATTGAAGCATTCGTTTCCAGGAATAGTTTGAATTATTAGGTTCACTCTGTTTTCTCCTATATTGACAGATGGAGTTCGAACTCTAAATCAACACGGTTTGTGCTAGCTTCTTGAAACTTGACACAATACAGTAGTTCTACGTTCTATCTCTAAGGTTTGTTTTCTCTTGATGTAGTCTTAAGCAAAGACTGGTGAATAACTCATTCAATGAAACGCGTTGTTAGGTTGGCAAAAAACTACAGTCCCCTGTAATCTCAACATATATTTTTTCTTTCGACCTTCATGATACTTTCAAGTAATGAGCAGTACACCAATCAAACTTGGATGCCCAAGTTTTGTTCTCCTAGGTTGACGCATTCGTTTGCAGTAACAGTTTGAATTTTTAGGTTTCACTCTGTTTTCTCCTATATTGACAAATGCAGTTCGAACTCTAAATCAACACGGTTTGTGCTAGCTTCTTGAAACTTGACACAATACAGTAGCTCTACGTTCTATCTCTAAGGTTTGTTTCCTCTAGATGTAGCCTTAAGCAGATACTGGAGAATAACTCATTCAGTGAAACGCGTTGTTAGGCTGCCAAAAAACTACAGTCTTCTGTAATCTTAACATATATTTTTTCTTCCGACCTTCATGATACTTTCAAGTAATGAGCAGTACACCAATCAAACTTGGATGCCCTAGTTTCGTTCTTCTAGGTTGAAGCATTCGTTTGCAGTAACAGTTTGAATTTTTAGGTTTCACTCTGTTTTCTCCTATATTGACAGATGCAGTTCGAACTCTAAATCAACACGGTTTAGCTAGCTTCTTGAAACTTGACACAATACAGTAGTTCTACGTTCTATCTCTAAGGTTTGTTTCCTCTTGATGTAGCCTTAAGCAAAGACTGGCGAATAACTCATTCAATGAAATGCGGTGTTAGGTTGCCAAAAAAATACAGTCTCCTGTAATCTCAACATATATTTTTTCCTCCGACCTTCATGATACTTTCAAGTAATGAGCAGTACACCAATCAAACTTGGATGCCCAAGTTTCGTTCTCCTAGGTTGAAGCATTCGTTTGCAGTAACAGTTTGAATTTTTAGGTTTCACTCTGTTTTCTCCTATATTGACAAATATAGTTCAAACTCTAAAGCAAACAAGGTTTGTGCTAGCTTCTTGAAACTTGACAAAATAAAGTAGTTCTACGTTCTGTCTCTAAGGTTTGCTTCCTCTTCATGTAGCCTAAAGCAGGGACTGGCGAATAACACTTATATTGAAAGGGGTTGCCAAACATCCAAAAACTAGAATCTCCTGAAATCTCAACATATATTTTTTCATCCAATCTTCATGATACATTCACGTAATGATCAGTACAACAATCCCACTTGTATGCCAAAGTAGTTCTCCTAGATTGAAGCATTCGTTTGCAGGAACTGTTTGAATTTTTTAGGTTTCATTCTGTTTTCTCCTATATTGACAGATGCAGTTCGAACTCTAAATCAACACGGTTTGTGCTAGCTTCTTGAAACTTGACACAATACAGTAGTTCTACGTTCTATCTCTAAGGTTTGTTTCCTCTTGATGTAGCCTTAAGCAGAGACTGGAGAATAACTCATTCAATGAAAGGCGTTGTTAGGCTGCCAAAAAAATACAGTCTCCTGAAATCACAACATGTATTTTTTCTTCCGACCTTCATGATACTTTCAACTAATGAGCAGTACACCAATCAACCTGGATGCCCAAGTTTCGTTCTCCTAGGTTGAAGCATTCGTTTGCAGTAACAGTTTGAATTTTTAGGTTTCACTCTGTTTTCTGCTATATTGACAGATGCAGTTCGAACTCTAAATCAACACAGTTTCTGCTAGCTTCTTGAAACTTGACACAATACAGTAGTTCTTCCTTCTATCTCTAAGTTTTTTTTCCTCTTGATGTAGCTAATGCAGGGACTGCGAATAACACTTATATGGAAAGGGGTTGCCAAACTTCCAAACACTAGAGTCTCCTGAAATCTCAACATATATTTTTTCATCCAATCTTCATGATACATTCACGTAATGATCAGTACACCAATCCCACTTGGATGCCCAAGTTTAGTTCTCCTAGATTGAAGCATTCGTTTCCAGGAACAGTTTGAATTTTTAGGTTTCACTCTGTTTTCTCCTATATTAACAGATGCAGTACGAACTCTAAATCAACACGGTTTGTGCTAGCTTCTTGAAACTTGACACAATACAGTAGTTCTATGTTCTATCTCTAAGGTTTGTTTCCTCTTGATGTAGCCTTAAGCAAAGACTGGCGAATAACTCATTCAATGAAATGCGTTGTTAGGTTGCCAAAAAACTACAGTCTCCTGTAATCTCAACATATGTTTTTTCTTCCGACCTTCATGATACTTTCAAGTAATGAGCAGTACACCAATCAAACTTGGATGCCCAAGTTTTGTTCTCCTAGGTTGAAGCATTCGTTTCCAGGAACAGTTTGAATTTTTAGGTTTCACTCAGTTTTCTCCTATATTGACAGATGCAGTTCAAACTCTAAATCAAACAAGGTTTCTGCTAGCTTCTTGAAACTTGACACAATACAATAGTTCTACGTTCTATCTTTAAGGTTTTTTAATCTTGATGTAGCCTAATGCAGGGACTGGCGAATAATACTTATATTGAAAGGGGTTGCCAAACTTCCAAAAACTAGAGTCTCCTGAAATATCAACATATATTTTTTCATCCAATCTTCATGGTACTCTCAAGTAATGATCAGTACAAAAATCCCACTTGGATGCTCAAGTTTCGTTCTCCTAACTTGAAGCATTCGTTTGCAGTAACAGTTTGAATTTTTAGGTTTCACTCTGTTTTCTCCTGTATTGACAAATATAGTTCAAACTCTAAATCCAACAAGGTTTGTGCTAGCTTCTTGATACTTGACAAAATAAAGTAGTTATACGTTCTATCTCTAAGGGTGCTTCCTCTTGATGTAGCCTAAAGCAGGGACTGGCGAATAACAGTTATATTGAAAGGGGTTGCCAAACTTCCAAAAACTAGACTCTACTCAAATCTCAACATATATTTTTTCATCCAATCTTCATGATACATTCACGTAATGATCAGTACACCAATCCCACTTGGATGCCCAAGTTTAGTTCTCCTAGGTTGAAGCATTCGTTTGCAGTAACAGTTTGAATTTTTAGGTTTCACTCTGTTTTCTCCTATATTGACCAATATAGTTCAAACTCTAAAGCAAACAAGGTTTGTGCTAGCTTCTTGAAACTTGACAAAATAAAGTAGTTCTACGTTCTATCTCTAAGGTTTGCTTCCTATTGATGTAGCCTAAAGCAGGGTCTGGCGAATAACACTTATATTGAAAGGGGTTGTCATACTTCCAAAAACTAGAGTGTCCTGAAATCTCAACATATATTTTTTCATCCAATCTTCATGATACATTCACGTAATGATCAGTACACCAATCCCAATTGGATGCCCAAGTTTAGTTCTCCTAGATTGAAACATTCGTTTGCAGGAACATTTTGAATTTTTAGGTTTCACTCTGTTTTCTCCTATATTGACAGATGCAGTTAGAACTCTAAATCAAACACGGTTTGTGCTAGCTTCTTGAAACTTGACACAATAAAGTAGTTCTACGTTCTATCCCTAAGGTTTATTTCCTCTTGATGTAGCCTTAAGCAGAGACTGGCGAATAACACTTTCAATGAAAGGCATTGTTAAGCTTCCTAAAAACTACGATCTCCTGAAATCTCAACATATATTTTTTCATCCGACCTTCATGATTCTTTCAAGTAATAAGCAGTACACCACTCAAACTTGGATGCCCAAGTTTCGTTCTCCTAGTTTGAAGCATCGTTTGCAGGAACAGTTTGAATTTTTAGGTTTCACTCTGTTTTCTCCTATATTGACAGATGCAGTTCGAACTCTAAATCAAACACGGTTTCTGCTAGCTTCTTGAAACTTGACAAAATACAGTAGTTCTACGTTCTATCCCTAAGGTTTGTTTCCTCTTGATGTAGCCTAATGCAGGGACTGGCGAATAACATTTATATTGAAAGGGGTCTCCAAAATTCCAAAAACAAGAGTCTCCTGAAATCTCAACATATATTTTTCCATCCAATCTTCATGATATTCTCAAGTAATGATCAGTACATCAATCCCACTTGGATACTCAAGTTTCGTTCTTCTACCTTGAAGCATTCGTTTGCAGTAACAGTTTGAATTTTTAGGTTTCACTCTTTTTTCTCCTATATTGACAAATATAGTTCAAACTCTAAATCAAACAAGGTTTGTTCTAGCTTCTTGAAACTTGACAAAATAAAGTAGTTCTACGTTCTATCTCTAAGGTTTGCTTCCTCTTGATGTAGCCTAAAGCAGGGACTGGCAAATAACACTTATATTGAAAGGGGTTGCCAAACTTCCAAAAACTAGAGTCTTCTGAAATCTCAACATATATTTATTCATCCAATCTTCATGATACATTCACGTAATGATCAGTACACCAATCCCACTTGGATGCCCAAGTTTAGTTCTCCTAGATTGAAGCATTCGTTTGCAGGAACAGTTTGAATTTTTAGGTTTCACTCTGTTTTCTCCTATATTGACAGATGCAGTTCGAACTCTAAATCAAACATGGTTTGTGCTAGCTTCTTGAAACTTGACACAATACAGTAGTTCTACGTTCTATCTCTAAGGTTTGTTTCGTCTTGATGTAGCCTTAAGCAGAGACTGGAGAATAACTCATTCAATGAAAGGAATTGTTAGGCTGAGAAAAACTACAGTCTCCTGAAATCACAACATATATTTTTTCTTCCGACCTTCATGATAGTTTCATGTAATGAGCAGTACACCAATCAAACTTGGATGCCCAAGTTTCGTTCTCCTAGGTTGAAGCATTCGTTTGCAGTAACAGTTTGAATTTTTAGGTTTCACTCTGTTTTCTCCTACATTGACAGATGCAGTTAGAACTCTAAATCAACACGGTTTGTGCTAGCTTCTTGAAACTTGACACAATAGAGTAGTTCTACGTTCTATCTCTAAGGTTTGTTTCCTCTTGATGTAGCCTTAAGCAAAGACTGGAGAATAACTCATTCAATGTAAGGCGTTGTTAGGCTGCCAAATAACTACAGTCTCCTGAAATTACAACATATATTTTTTCTTCCGACCTTCATGATACTTTCAAGTAATGAGCAGTACACCAATCAATCTTGGATGCCCAAGTTTCGTTCTCCTAGTTTGAAGCATTCGTTTGCAGTAACAGTTTGAATTTTTAGGTTTCACTCTGTTTTCTCCTATATTGACAGATGCAGTTCGAACTCTAAATCAAACACAGTTTGTGCTAGCTTCTTGAAACTTGACACAATACAGTAGTTCTACGTTCTATCTCTAAGGTTTGTTTCGTCTTGATGTAGCCTTAAGCAGAGACTGGAGAATAACTCATTCAATGAAAGGCGTTCTTAGGCTGCAAAAAAACTACAGTCTCCTGAAATCACAACATATATTTTTTCTTCCGACCTTCATGATACTTTCAAGTAATGAGCAGTACACCAATCAAACTTGGATGCCCAAGTTTCGTTCTCCTAGGTTGAAGCATTCGTTTGCAGTAACAGTTTGAATTTTTTGGTTTCACTCTGTTTTCTCCTACATTGACAGATGCAGTAGAACTCTAAATCAACACGGTTTGTGCTAGCTTCTTGAAAGTTGACACAATAGAGTAGTTCTACGTTCTATCTCTAAGGTTTGTTTCCTCTTGATGTAGCCTTAAGCAGAGACTGGAGAATAACTCATTCAATGAAAGGCGTTGTTAGTCTGCCAAAAAACTACAGTCTCCTGAAATCACAACATATATTTTTTCTTCCGACCTTCATGATACTTTCAAGTAATGAGCAGTACACCAATGAAACTTGGATGCCCAAGTTTCGTTCTCCTAGTTTGAAGCATTCGTTTGCAGTAACAGTTTGAATTTTAGGTTTCACTCTGTTTTCTCCTATATTGACAGATGCAGTTCGAACTCTAAATCAAACACAGTTTGTGCTAGCTTCTTGAAACTTGACACAATACAGTAGTTCTACGTTCTATCTCTAAGTTTTGTTTCCTCTTGATGTAGCCTAATGCAGGGACTGCGAATAACACTTATATGGAAAGGGTTTGCCAAACTTCCAAACAGTAGAGTGTCCTGAAACCTCAACATATATTTTTTCATCCAATCTTCATGATACATTCACGTAATGATCAGTACACCAATCCCACTTGGATGCCCAAGTTTAGTTCTCCTAGATTGAAGCATTCGTTTCCAGGAACAGTTTGAATTTTTAGGTTTCACTCTGTTTTCTCCTATATTGACAGATGCAGTAGGAACTCTAAATCAACACGGTTTGTGCTAGCTTCTTGAAACTTGACACAATACAGTAGTTCTACGTTCTATCTCTAAGGTTTGTTTCCTCTTGATGTAGCCTTAAGCAGAGACTGGAGAATAACTCATTCAATGAAAGGCGTTGTTAGGCTGCCAAAAAACTACAGTCTCCTGAAATCACAACATATATTTTTTCTTCCGACCTTCATGATACTTTCAAGTAGTGAGCAGTACACCAATCAAACTTGGATGCCCTAGTTTTGTTCTTCCAGGTTGAAGCATTCGTTTGCAGTAACAGTTTGAATTTTTAGGTTTCACTCTGTTTTCTCCTATATTGACAGATGCAGTTCGAACTCTAAATCAACACGGTTTGTGCTAGCTTCTTGAAACTTGACACAATACAGTAGTTCTACGTTCTATCTCTAAGTTTTGTTTCCTCTTGATGTAGCCTAATGCAGGGACTGCAAATAACACTTATATGGAAAGGGGTTGCCAAACTTCCAAACACTAGAGTCTCCTGAAATCTCAACATATATTTTTTCATCCAATCTTCATGATACATTCACGTAATGATCAGTACACCAATCCCACTTGGATGCCCAAGTTTAGTTCTCCTAGATTGAAGCATTCGTTTCCAGGAACAGTTTGAATTTTTAGGTTTCACCCTGTTTTCTCCTATATTGACAGATGCAGTTCGAACTCTAAATCAAACACGGTTTGTGCTAGCTTCTTGAAACTTGACACAATACAGTAGTTCTACGTTCTACCTCTAAGGTTTGTTTCGTCTTGATGTAGCCTTAAGCAGAGACTGGAGAATAACTCATTCAATGAAAGGCATTGTTAGGCTGCCAAAAAACTACAGTCTCCTGAAATCACAACATATATTTTTTCTTCCGACCTTCATGATACTTTCAAGTAATAAGCAGTACACCAATCAAACTTGGATGCCCAAGTTTCGTTCTCCTAGGTTGAAGCATTCGTTTGCAGTAACAGTTTGAATTTTTAGGTTCCACTCTGTTTTCTCCTATATTGACAGATGCAGTTAGAACTCTAAATCAAACAGGGTTTCTGCTAGCTTCTTGAAACTTGACACAATACAGTAGTTCTACGTTCTATCTCTAAGGTTTGTTTCGTCTTGATGTAGCCTTAAGCAGAGACTGGAGAATAACTCATTCAATGAAAGGCTTTGTTAGGCTGTCAAAAAACTACAGTCTCCTGAAATCACAACATGTATTTTTTCTTCCGACCTTCATGATACTTTCAAGTAATGAGCAGTACACCAATCAAACTTGGATGCCCAAGTTTCGTCATCCTAGGTTGAAGCATTCGTTTGCAGTAACAGTTTGAATTTTTAGGTTTCACTCTGTTTTCTCCTATATTGACAGATGCAGTTCGATCTCCAAATCAAACACAGTTTGTGCTAGCTTCATGAATCTTGACACAATACAGTAGTTCTTTGTTCTATCTCTAACTTTTCTTTCCTCTTGATGTAGCCTAATGCAGGGACTGCGAATAACACTTATATGGAAAGGGGTTGCCAAACTTCCAAACACTAGAGACTCCTGAAATCTCAACATATATTTTTTCATCCAATCTTCATGATACATTCACGTAATGATCAGTACACCAATCCCACTTGGATGCCAAGTTTAGTTCTCCTAGATTGAAGCATTCATTTCCAGGAACAGTTTGAATTATTAGGTTTCACTCTGTTTTCTCCTATATTGACAGATGCAGTACGAACTCTAAATCAACACGGTTTGTGCTAGCTTCTTGAAACTTGACACAATAAAGTAGTTCTACGTTCTTTCTCTAAGGTTTGTTTCCTCTTGATGTAGCCTTAAGCAGAGACTGGAGAATAACTCATTTAATGAAAGGCGTTGTTAGGCTGCCAAAAAACTACAGTCTCCTGAAATCACAACATATATTTTTTCTTCCGACCTTCATGATACTTTCAAGTAATGAGCAGTACACCAATCAAACTTGGATGCCCAAGTTTCGTTCTCCTAGGTTGAAGCATTCGTTTGCAGTAACAGTTTGAATTTTTAGGTTTCACTCTGTTTTCTCCTATATTGACAGATTCATTTTGATCTCTAAATCAAACACAATTTGTGCTAGCTTCTTGAAACTTGACACAATACAGTAGTTCTACGTTCTATTTCTAAGTTTTGTTTCCTCTTGATGTAGCCTAATGCAGGGACTGTGAATAACACTTATATGGAAAGGGTTTGCCAAACTTCCAAACAGTAGAGTGTCTTGAAATCTCAACATATATTTTTTCAACCAATGTTCATGACACATTCACGTAATGATCAGTACACCAATCCCACTTGGATGCCCAAGTTTAGTTCTCCTAGATTGAAGCATTCGTTTCCAGGAACAGATTGAATTTTTAGGTTTCACTCTGTTTTCTCCTATATTGACAGATGCAGTAGGAACTCTAAATCAACACGGTTTGTGCTAGCTTCTTGAAACTTGACACAATACAGTAGTTCTACGTCTATCACTAAGGTTTGTTTCGTCTTGATGTAGCCTTAAGCAGAGACTGGAGAATAACTCATTCAATGAAAGGCGTTCTTAGGCTGCCAAAAAACTACAGTCTCCTGAAATCACAACATATATTTTTTCTTCCGACCTTCATGATACTTTCAAGTAATGAGCAGTACACCAATCAAACTTGGATGCCCAAGTTTCGTTCTCCTAGCTTGAAGCATTCGTTTGCAGTAACAGTTTGAATTTTTAGGTTTCACTCTGTTTTCTCCTATATTGACAGATGCAGTAGGAACTCTAAATCAACACGGTTTGTGCTAGCTTCTTGAAACTTGACACAATACAGTAGTTCTACGTTCTATCTCTAAGGTTTGTTTCCTGTTGATGTAGCCTTAAGCAGAGACTGGAGAATAACTCATTCAATGAAAGGCGTTGTTAGGCTGCCAAAAAACTACAGTCTCCTGAAATCACAACATATATTTTTTCTTCCGACCTTCATGATACTTTCAAGTAGTGAGCAGTACACCAATCAAACTTGGATGCCCTAGTTTCGTTCTTCTAGGTTGAAGCATTCGTTTGCAGTAACAGTTTGAATTTTTAGGTTTCACTCTGTTTTCTCCTATATTGACAGATGCAGTTCGAACTCTAAATCAACACGGTTTGTGCTAGCTTCTTGAAACTTGACACAATACAGTAGTTCTATGTTCTATCTCTAAGGTTTGTTTCCTCTTGATGTAGCCTTAAGCAGAGACTGGAGAATAACTCATTCAATGAAAGGCGTTGTTAGGCTTCCAAAAAACAACAGTCTCCTGAAATCACAACATATATATTTTCTTCCGACCTTCATGATACTTTCAAGTAATGAGCAGTACACCAATCAAACTTGGATGCCCAAGTTTCGTTCTCCAAGGTTGAAGCATTCGTTTGCAGTAACAGTTTGAGTTTTTAGGTTTCACTCTGTTTTCTCCTATATTGACAGATGCAGTTCGATCTCTAAATCAAACACAGTTTGTGCTAGCTTCTTGAAACTTGAGACAATACAGTAGTTCTACGTTCTATCTCTAAGTTTTGTTTCCTCTTGATGTAGCCTAATGCAGGGACTGCGAATAACACTTATATGGAAAGGGGTTGCCAAACTTCCAAACACTAGAGTCTCCTGAAATCTCAACATATATTTTTTAATACAATCTTCATGATACATTCACGTAATGATCAGTACACCAATCCCACTTGGATGCCCAAGTTTAGTTCTCCTAGATTGAAGCATTCGTTTCCAGGAACAGTTTGAATTTTTAGGTTTCACCCTGTTTTCTCCTATTTTGACAGATGCAGTTCGAACTCTAAATCAAACACGGTTTGTGCTAGCTTCTTGAAACTTGACACAATACAGTAGTTCTACGTTCTAACTCTAAGGTTTGTTTCGTCTTGATGTAGCCTTAAGCAGAGACTGGAGAATAACTCATTCAATGAAAGGCATTGTTAGGCTGCCAAAAAACTACAGTCTCCTGAAATCACAACATATATTTTTTCTTCCGACCTTCATGATACTTTCAAGTAATAAGCAGTACACCAATCAAACTTGGATGCCCAAGTTTCGTTCTCCTAGGTTGAAGCATTCGTTTGTAGTAACAGTTGAATTTTTAGGTTCCACTCTGTTTTCTCCTATATTGACAGATGCAGTTAGAACTCTAAATCAAACAGGGTTTCTGCTACCTTCTTGAAACTTGACACAATACTGTAGTTCTACGTTCTATCTCTAAGGTTTGTTTCGTCTTGATGTAGCCTTAAGCAGAGACTGGAGAATAACTCATTCAATGAAAGGCTTTCTTAGGCTGTCAAAAAACTACAGTCTCCTGAAATCACAACATATATTTTTTCTTCCGACTTTCATGATACTTTCAAGTAATGAGCAGTACACCAATCAAACTTGGATGCCCAAGTTTCGTCATCCTAGGTTGAAGCATTCGTTTGCAGTAACAGTTTGAATTTTTAGGTTTCAGTCTGTTTTCTCCTATATTGAAAGATGCAGTTCGATCTCCAAATCAAACACAGTTTGTGCTAGCTTCATGAAACTTGACACAATACAGTAGTTCTTCGTTCTATCTCTAACTATTGTTTCCTCTTGATGTAGCCTAATGCAGGGACTGCGAATAACACTTATATGGAAAGGGGTTGCCAAACTTCCAAACACTAGAGACTCCTGAAATCTCAACATATATTTTTTCATCCAATCTTCATGATACATTCACGTAATGATCAGTACTCCAATCCCACTTGGATGCCAAGTTTAGTTCTCCTAGATTGAAGCATTCATTTCCAGGAACACTTTGAATTTTTAGGTTTCGCTCTGTTTTCTCCTATATTGACAGAGGCAGTACGAACTCTAAATCAACACGGTTTGTGCTAGCTTCTTGAAACTTGACACAATACAGTAGTTCTACGTTCTATCTCTAAGGTTTGTTTCGTCTTGATGTAGCCTTAAGCAGAGACTGGAGAATAACTCATTCAATGAAAGGCATTGTTAGGCTGCCAAAAAACTACAGTCTCCTGAAATCACAACATATATTTTTTCTTCCGACCTTCATGATACTTTCAAGTAATGAGCAGTACACCAATCAAACTTGGATGCCCAAGTTTCGTTTTCCTAGGTTGAAGCATTCGTTTGCAGTAACAGTTTGAAATTTTAGGTTTCACTCTGTTTTCTCCTATATTGACAGATGCAGTTCGAACTCTAAATCAAACACAGTTTGTGCTAGCTTCTTGAAACTTGAAACAATACAGTAGTTCTACGTTCTATCTCTAAGTTTTGTTTCCTCTTGATGTAGCCTAATGCAGGGACTGCGAATAACACTTATATGGAAAGGGGTTGCCAAACTTCCAAACAATAGAGTCTCCTGAAATCTCAACATATATTTTTTCATCCAATCTTCATGATACATTCACGTAATGATCAGTACACCAATCCCACTTGGATGCCCAAGTTTAGTTCTCCTAGATTGAAGCATTCGTTTCCAGGAACAGTTTGAATTTTTAGGTTTTGCTCTGTTTTCTCCTATATTGATAGATGCAGTACGAACTCCAAATCAACACGGTTTCTGCTAGCTTCTTGAAACTTGACACAATACAGTAGTTCTATGCTCTATCTCTAAGGTTGTTTCCTCTTGATGTAGCCTTAAGCAAAGACTGGCGAATAACTCCTTCAATGAAATGTGTTGTTAGGTTGCCAAAAAACTACAGTCTCCTGTAATCTCAACATATATTTTTTCTTCCGACCTTCATGATACTTTCAAGGAATGAGCAGTACACCAATCAAACTTGGATGCCCTAGTTTCGTTCTTCTAGGATGAAGCATTCGTTTGCAGTAACAGTTTGAAATTTTAGGTTTCACTCTGTTTTCTCCTATATTGACAGATGCAGTTCGAACACTAAATCAACATGGTTTGTGCTAGCTTCTTGAAACTTGACACAATACAGTAGTTCTACGTTCTATCTCTAAGGATTTTTTCCTCTTGATGTAGCCTTCAGCAAAGACTGGCGAATAACTCATTCAATGAAATGTGTTGTTAGGTTGCCAAAAAACTACAGTGTCCTGTAATCTCAACATATATTTTTTCTTCCGACCTTCATGATACTTTCAAGTAATGAGCAGTACACCAATCAAACTTGATTGCCCTTGTTTCGTTCTTCTAGGTTGAAGCATTCGTTTGCAGTAACAGTTTGAATTTTTAGGTTTCACTCTGTTTTCTCCTATATTGACAGATGCAGTTGGAACTCTAAATCAACACGGTTTGTGCTAGATTCTTGAAACTTGACACAATACAGTAGTTCTACGTTCTATCTCTAAGGTTTGTTTCGTCTTGATGTAGCCATAAGCAAAGACTGGAGAATAACTAATTCAATGAAATGCGTTGTTAGGTTGGCAAAAAACTACAGTCTCGTGTAATCTCAACATATATATTTTCTTCCGACCTTCATGATACTTTCAAGTAATGAGCAGTACACCAATCAAACTTGGATGCCCAAGTTTCGTTCTCCTAGGTTGAAGCATTCGTTTGCAGTAACAGTTTGAATTTTTAGGTTTCACTCTGTTTTCTCCTATATTGACAGATACAGTTCGAACACTAAATCAAACACGGTTTGTGCTAGCTTCTTGAAACTTGACACAATACAGGAGTTCTACGTTCTATCTCTAAGGTTTGTTTCGTCTTGATGTAGCCTTAAGCAGAGACTGGAGAATAACTCATTCAATGAAAGGCATTGTTAGGCTGCCAAAAAACTACAGTCTCCTGAAATCACAACATATATTTTTTCTTCCAACCTTCATGATACTTTCAAGTAATGAGCAGTACACCAATCAAACTTGGATGCCCAAGTTTCGTTCTCCTAGTTTGAAGCATTCGTTTGCAGTAACAGTTTGAATTTTTAGGTTTCACTCTGTTTTCTCCTATATTGACAGATGCAGTTCGAACTCTAAATCAAACACAGTTTGTGCTAGCTTCTTGAAACTTGACACAATACAGTAGTTCTACGTTCTATCTCTAAGTTTTGTTTCCTCTTGATGTAGCCTAATGCAGGGACTGCGAATAACACTTATATGGAAAGGGGTTGACAAACTTCCAAACAGTAGAGTGTCCTGAAATCTCAACATATATTTTTTCATCCAATCTTCATGATACATTCACGTAATGATCAGTACACCAATCCCACTTGGATGCCCAAGTTTAGTTCTCCTAGATTGAAGCATTCGTTTCCAGGAACAGTTTGAATTTTTAGGTTTCACTCTGTTTTCTATATTGACAGATGCAGTAGGAACTCTAAATCAACACGGTTTGTGCTAGCTTCTTGAAACTTGACACAATCCAGTAGTTCTACGTTCTATCTCTAAGGTTTGTTTCCTCTTGATGTAGCCTTAAGCAGAGACTGGAGAATAACTCATTCAATGAAAGGCGTTGTTAGGCTGCCAAAAAACTACAGTCTCCTGAAATCACAACATATATTTTTTATTCCGACCTTCATGATACTTTCAAGTAGTGAGCAGTACACCAATCAAACTTGGATGCCCTAGTTTCGTTCTTCTAGGTTGAAGCATTCGTTTGCAGTAACAGTTTGAATTTTTAGGTTTCACTCTGTTTTCTCCTATATTGACAGATGCAGTTCGAACTCTAAATCAACACGGTTTGTGCTAGCTTCTTGAAACTTGACACAATACAGTAGTTCTACGTTCTATCTCTAAGGTTTGTATCCTCTTGATGTAGCCTTAAGCAGAGACTGGAGAATAACTCATTCAATGAAAGGCGTTGTTAGGCTTCCAAAACACAACAGTCTCCTGAAATCACAACATATATTTTTTCTTCCGACCTTCATGATACTTTCAAGTAATGATCAGTACACCAATCAAACTTGGATGCCCAAGTTTCGTTCTCCTAGGTTGAAGCATTCGTTTGCAGTAACAGTTTGAGTTTTTAGGTTTCACTCTGTTTTCTCCTATATTGACAGATGCAGTTCAATCTCTAAATCAAACACAGTTTGTGCTAGCTTCTTGAAACTTGAGACAATACAGTAGTTCTACGTTCTATCTCTAAGTTTTGTTTCCTCTTGATGTAGCCTAATGCAGGGACTGCGAATAACACTTATATGGAAAGGGTTTGCCAAACTTCCAAACAGTAGAGTGTCCTGAAATCTCAACATATATTTTTTCATCCAATCTTCATGATACATTCACGTAATGATCAGTACACCAATCCCACTTGGATGCCCAAGTTTAGTTCTTCTAGAATGAAGCATTCGTTTCCAGGAACAGTTTGAATTTTTAGGTTTCACTCTGTTTTCTCCTATATTGACAGATGCAGTAGGAACTCTAAATCAACACGGTTTGTGCTAGCTTCTTGAAACTTGACACAATACAGTAGTTCTACGTTCTATCTCTAAGGTTTGTTTCCTCTTGATGTAGCCTTAAGCAGAGACTGGAGAATAACTCATTCAATGAAAGGCGTTGTTAGGCTGCCAAAAAACTACAGTCTCCTGAAATCACAACATATATTTTTTCTTCCGACCTTCATGATACTTTCAAGTATTGAGCAGTACACCAATCAAACTTGGATGCCCTAGTTTCGTTCTTCTAGGTTGAAGCATTCGTTTGCAGTAACAGTTTGAATTTTTAGGTTTCACTCTGTTTTCTCCTATATTGACAGATGCAGTTCGAACTCTAAATCAAACACAGTTTGTGCTAGCTTCTTGAAACTTGACACAATACAGTAGTTCTACGTTCTATCTCTAAGTTTTGTTTCCTCTTGATGTAGCCTAATGCAGGGACTGCGAATAACACTTATATGGAAAGGGGTTGACAAACTTCCAAACAGTAGAGTGTCCTGAAATCTCAACATATATTTTTTCATCCAATCTTCATGATACATTCACGTAATGATCAGTACACCAATCCCACTTGGATGCCCAAGTTTAGTTCTCCTAGATTGAAGCATTCGTTTCCAGGAACAGTTTGAATTTTTAGGTTTCACTCTGTTTTCTCCTATATTGACAGATGCAGTAGGAACTCTAAATCAACACGGTTTGTGCTAGCTTCTTGAAACTTGACACAATACAGTAGTTCTACGTTCTATCTCTAAGGTTTGTTTCCTCTTGATGTAGCCTTAAGCAGAGACTGGAGAATAACTCATTCAATGAAAGGCGTTGTTAGGCTGCCAAAAAACTACAGTCTCCTGAAATCACAACATATATTTTTTATTCCGACCTTCATGATACTTTCAAGTAGTGAGCAGTACACCAATCAAACTTGGATGCCCTAGTTTCGTTCTTCTAGGTTGAAGCATTCGTTTGCAGTAACAGTTTGAATTTTTAGGTTTCACTCTGTTTTCTCCTATATTGACAGATGCAGTTCGAACTCTAAATCAACACGGTTTGTGCTAGCTTCTTGAAACTTGACACAATACAGTAGTTCTACGTTCTATCTCTAAGGTTTGTATCCTCTTGATGTAGCCTTAAGCAGAGACTGGAGAATAACTCATTCAATGAAAGGCGTTGTTAGGCTTCCAAAACACAACAGTCTCCTGAAATCACAACATATATTTTTTCTTCCGACCTTCATGATACTTTCAAGTAATGATCAGTACACCAATCAAACTTGGATGCCCAAGTTTCGTTCTCCTAGGTTGAAGCATTCGTTTGCAGTAACAGTTTGAGTTTTTAGGTTTCACTCTGTTTTCTCCTATATTGACAGATGCAGTTCAATCTCTAAATCAAACACAGTTTGTGCTAGCTTCTTGAAACTTGAGACAATACAGTAGTTCTACGTTCTATCTCTAAGTTTTGTTTCCTCTTGATGTAGCCTAATGCAGGGACTGCGAATAACACTTATATGGAAAGGGTTTGCCAAACTTCCAAACAGTAGAGTGTCCTGAAATCTCAACATATATTTTTTCATCCAATCTTCATGATACATTCACGTAATGATCAGTACACCAATCCCACTTGGATGCCCAAGTTTAGTTCTTCTAGATTGAAGCATTCGTTTCCAGGAACAGTTTGAATTTTTAGGTTTCACTCTGTTTTCTCCTATATTGACAGATGCAGTAGGAACTCTAAATCAACACGGTTTGTGCTAGCTTCTTGAAACTTGACACAATACAGTAGTTCTACGTTCTATCTCTAAGGTTTGTTTCCTCTTGATGTAGCCTTAAGCAGAGACTGGAGAATAACTCATTCAATGAAAGGCGTTGTTAGGCTGCCAAAAAACTACAGTCTCCTGAAATCACAACATATATTTTTTCTTCCGACCTTCATGATACTTTCAAGTAGTGAGC
This sequence comes from Callospermophilus lateralis, assembly GCF_048772815.1. Taxonomy (NCBI): domain Eukaryota; kingdom Metazoa; phylum Chordata; class Mammalia; order Rodentia; family Sciuridae; genus Callospermophilus; species Callospermophilus lateralis. The sequence goes on along the minus strand of NW_027513330.1, from coordinate 197,391 downwards.
AGTACACCAATCAAACTTGGATGCCCTAGTTTCATTCTTCTAGGTTGAAGCATTCGTTTGCAGTAACAGTTTGAATTTTTAGGTTTCACTCTGTTTTCTCCTATATTGACAGATGCAGTTCGAACTCTAAATCAACACGGTTTGTGCTAGCTTCTTGAAACTTGACACAATACAGTAGTTCTATGTTCTATCTCTAAGGTTTGTTTCCTCTTGATGTAGCCTTAAGCAGAGACTGGAGAATAACTCATTCAATGAAAGGCGTTGTTAGGCTTCCAAAAAACAACAGTCTCCTGAAATCACAACATATATATTTTCTTCCGACCTTCATGATACTTTCAAGTAATGAGCAGTACACCAATCAAACTTGGATGCCCAAGTTTCGTTCTCCTAGGTTGAAGCATTCGTTTGCAGTAACAGTTTGAGTTTTTAGGTTTCACTCTGTTTTCTCCTATATTGACAGATGCAGTTCGATCTCTAAATCAAACACAGTTTGTGCTAGCTTCTTGAAACTTGAGACAATACAGTAGTTCTACGTTCTATCTCTAAGTTTTGTTTCCTCTTGATGTAGCCTAATGCAGGGACTGCGAATAACACTTATATGGAAAGGGGTTGCCAAAATTCCAAACACTAGAGTCTCCTGAAATCTCAACATATATTTTTTCATCCAATCTTCATGATACATTCACGTAATGATCAGTACACCAATCCCACTTGGATGCCCAAGTTTAGTTCTCCTAGATTGAAGCATTCGTTTGCAGTAACAGTTTGAATTTTTAGGTTCCACGCTGTTTTCTCCTATATTGACAGATGCAGTTAGAACTCTAAATCAAACACGGTTTCTGTTAGCTTCCTGAAACTTGACACAATACAGTAGTTCTACGTTCTATCTCTAAGGTTTGTTTCGTCTTGATGTAGCGTTAAGCAGAGACTGGAGAATAACTCATTCAATGAAAGGCTTTGTTAGGCTGTCAAAAAACTACAGTCTCCTGAAATCACAACATATATTTTTTCTTCCGACCTTCATGATACTTTCAAGTAATGAGCAGTACACCAATCAAACTTGGATGCCCAAGTTTCGTCATCCTAGGTTGAAGCATTCGTTTGCAGTAACAGTTTGAATTTTTAGGTTTCACTCTGTTTTCTCCTACATTGACAGATGCAGTTCGATCTCTAAATCAAACACAGTTTGTGCTAGCTTCTTGAAACTTGACACAATAGAGTAGTTCTTCGTTCTATCTCTAACTTTTGTTTCCTCTTGATGTATCCTAATGCAGGGACTGCGAATAACACTTATATGGAAAGGGGTTGCCAAACTTCCAAACACTAGAGACTCCTGAAATCTCAACATATATTTTTTCATCCAGTCTTCATGATACATTCACGTAATGATCAGTACACCAATCCCACTTGGATGCCAAGTTTAGTTCTCCTAGATTGAAGCATTCATTTCCAGGAACAGTTTGAATTTTTAGGTTTCGCTCTGTTTTCTCCTATATTGACAGATGCAGTACGAACTCTAAATCAACACGGTTTGTGCTAGCTTCTTGAAACTTGACACAATACAGTAGTTCTACGTTCTATCTCTAAGGTTTGTTTCCTCTTGATGTAGCCTTAAGCAGAGACTGGAGAATAACTCATTCAATGAAAGGCGTTGTTAGGCTGCCAAAAAACTACAGTCTCCTGAAATCACAACATATATTTTTTCTTCCGACCTTCATGATACTTTCAAGTAATGAGCAGTACACCAATCAAACTTGGATGCATAAGTTTCGTCATCCTAGGTTGAAGCATTCGTTTGCAGTAACAGTTTGAATTTTTAGGTTTCACTCTGTTTTCTCCTATATTGACAGATGCATTTCGATCTCTAAATCAAACACAGTTTGTGCTAACTTCTTGAAACTTGACACAATACAGTAGTTCTACGTTCTATCTCTAAGGTTTGTTTCCTCTTGATGTAGCCTAATGCAGGGACTGCGAATAACACTTATATGGAAAGGGGTTGCCAAACGTCCAAACACTAGAGTCTCCTGAAATCTCAACATATATTTTTTTCATTAAATCTTCATGATACATTCACGTAATGATCAGTACACCAATCCCACTTGGATGCCCAAGTTTAGTTCTCCTAGATTGAAGCATTCGTTTCCAGGAACAGTTTGAATTTTTAGGTTTCACTCTGTTTTCTCCTATATTGACAGATGCAGTTCGAACTCTAAATCAAACACGGTTTCTGCTAGCTTCTTGAAACTTAACACAATACATTAGTTCTACGTTCTATCTCTAAGGTTTGTTTCGTCTTGATGTAGCCTTAAGCAGAGACTGGAGAATAACTCATTCAATGAAAGGCATTGTTAGGATGCCAAAAAACTACAGTCTCCTGAAATCACAACATATATTTTTTCTTCCGACCTTCATGATACTTTCAAGTAATGAGCAGTACACCAATCAAACTTGGATGCTCAAGTTTCGTTCTCCTAGGTTGAAGCATTCGTTTCCAGTAACAGTTTGAATTTTTAGGTTCCACTCTGTTTTCTCCTATATTGACAGATGCAGTTAGAACTCTAAATCAAACACGGTTTCTGCTAGCTTCCTAAAACTTGACACAATACAGTAGTTCTACGTTCGATCTCTAAGGTTTGTTTCGTCTTGATGTAGACTTAAGCAGAGACTGGAGAATAACTCATCAATGAAAGGCATTGTTAGGCTGCCAAAAAACTACAGTCTCCTGAAATCACAACATATATTTTTTTCTTCCGAACTTCATGATACTTTCAAGTAATGAGCAGTACACCAATCAAACTTGCATGCCCAAGTTTCGTCATCCTAGGTTGAAGCATTCGTTTGCAGTAACAGTTTGAATTTTTAGGTTTCACTCTGTTTTCTCCTATATTGACAGATGCAGTTCGAACTCTAAATCAAACACGGTTTGTGCTAGTTTCTTGAAACTTGACACAATACAGTAGTTCTACGTTCTATCTCTAAGGTTTGTTTCGTCTTGATGTATCCTTAAGCAGAGACTGGAGAATAACTCATTCAATGAAAGGCATTGTTAGGCTGCCAAAAATCTACAGTCTCCTGAAATCACAACATATATTTTTTCTTCCGACCTTCATGATACTTTCAAGTAATGAGCAGTACACCAATCAAACTTGGATGCCCAAGTTTAGTTCTCCTAGGTTGAAGCATTCGTTTGCAGTAACAGTTTGAATTTTTAGGTTCCAATCTGTTTTCTCCTATATTGACAGATGCAGTTCGAACTCTAAATCAACACGGTTTCTGCTAGCTTCTTGAAACTTGACACAATACAGTAGTTCTACGTTCGATCTCTAAGGTTTGTTTCGTCTTGATGTAGCCTTAAGCAGAGACTGGAGAATAACTCATCAATGAAAGGCATTGTTAGGCTGCCAAAAATCTACAGTCTCCTGAAATCACAACATATATTTTTTCTTCCGACCTTCATGATACTTTCAAGTAATGAGCAGTACACCAATCAAACTTGGATGCCCAAGTTTCGTTCTCCTAGGTTGAAGCATTCGTTTGCAGTAACAGTTTGAAATTTTAGGTTTCACTCTGTTTTCTCCTATATTGACAGATGCAGTTCGAACTCTAAATCAAACACAGTTTGTGCTAGCTTCTTGAAACTTGACACAATACAGTAGTTCTACGTTCTATCTCTAAGTTTTGTTTCCGCTTGATGTAGCCTAATGCAGGGAATGCGAATAACACTTATATGGAAAGGGGTTGCCAAACTTCCAAACAATAGAGTCTCCTAAAATCTCAACATATATTTTTTCATCCAATCTTCATGATACATTCACGTAATGATCAGTACACCAATCCCACTTGGATGCCCAAGATTAGTTCTCCTAGATTGAAGCATTCGTTTCCAGGAACAGTTTGAATTTTTAGGTTTTGCTCTGTTTTCTCCTATATTGACAGATGCAGTACGAACTCCAAATCAACACGGTTTCTGCTAGCTTCTTGAAACTTGAAACAATACAGTAGTTCTACGCTCTCTCTCTAAGGTTTGTTTCCTCTTGATGTAGCCTTAAGCAAAGACTGGCGAATAACTCATTCAATGAAATGCGTTGTTAGGTTGCTAAAAAAACTACAGTCTCCTGTAATCTCAACATATATTTTTTCTTCCGACCTTCATGATACTTTCAAGGAATGAGCAGTACACCAATCAAACTTGGATGCCCTAGTTTCGTTCTTCCCGGATGAAGCATTCGTTTGCAGTAACAGTTTGAAATTTTAGGTTTCACTCTGTTTTCTCCTATATTGACAGATGCAGTTCGAACTCTAAATCAACTCGGTTTGTGCTAGCTTCTTGAAACTTGACACAATACAGTAGTTCTACGTTCTATCTCTAAGGTTTGTTTCCTCTTGATGTAGCCTTAAGCAGAGACTGGAGAATAAATCATTCAATGAAAGGCATTGTTAGGATGCCAAAAAACTACAGTCTCCTGAAATCACAACATATATTTTTTCTTCCGACCTTCATGATACTTTCAAGTAATGAGCAGTACACCAATCAAACTTGGATGCCCAAGTTTCGTTCTCCTAGGTTGAAGCATTCGTTTGCAGTAACAGTTTGAATTTTTAGGTTCCACTCTGTTTTCTCCTATATTGACAGATGCAGTTAGAACTCTAAATCAAACACGGTTTCTGCTAGCTTCCTAAAACTTGACACAATACAGTAGTTCTACGTTCTATCTCTAAGGTTTGTTTCCTCTTGATGTAGCCTTAAGCAGAGACTGGAGAATAACTCATTCAATGAAAGGCGTTGTTAGGCTGCCAAAAAACTACAGTCTCCTGAAATCACAACATATATTTTTTCTTCCGAACTTCATGATACTTTCAAGTAATGAGCAGTACACCAATCAAACTTGGATGCCCAAGTTTCGTCATCCTAGGTTGAAGCATTCGTTTGCAGTAACAGTTTGAATTTTTAGGTTTCAGTCTGTTTTCTCCTATATTGACAGATGCAGTTCGAACTCTAAATCAAACACGGTTTGTGCTAGTTTCTTGAAACTTGACACAATACAGTATTTCTACGTTCTATCTCTAAGGTTTGTTTCGTCTTGATGTATCCTTAAGCAGAGACTGGAGAATAACTCATTCAATGAAAGGCATTGTTAGGCTGCCAAAAATCTACAGTCTCCTGAAATCACAACATATATTTTTTCTTCCGACCTTCATGATACTTTCAAGTAATGAGCAGTACACCAATCAAACTTGGATGCCCAAGTTTAGTTCTCCTAGGTTGAAGCATTCGTTTGCAGTAACAGTTTGAATTTTTAGGTTCCAATCTTGTTTTCTCCTATAATGACAAATGCAGTTCGAACTCTAAATCAAACACGGGTTTGTACTAGCTTCTTGAAACTTGACACAATACAGTATTCTACGTTCGATCTCTAAGGTTTGTTTCGTCTTGATGTAGCCTTAAGCAGAGACTGGAGAATAATTCATCAATGAAAGGCATTGTTACGCTGCCAAAATCTACAGTCTCCTGAAATCACAACATATTTTTTCTTCCGACCTTCATGATACTTTCAAGTAATGAGCAGTACACCAATCAAACTTGGATGCCCAAGTTTCGTTCTCCTAGGTTGAAGCATTCGTTTGCAGTAACAGTTTGAATTTTTAGGTTTCACTCTGTTTTCTCCTATATTGACAGATGCAGTTCGAACTCTAAATCAAACACAGTTTGTGCTAGCTTCTTGAAACTTGACACAATACAGTAGTTCTACGTTCTATCTCTAAGTTTTGTTTCCTCTTGATGTAGCCTAATGCAGGGACTGCGAATAACACTTATATGGAAAGGGGTTGCCAACTTCCAAACAATAGAGTCTCCTAAAATCTCAACATATATTTTTTCATTCCAATCTTCATGATACATTCACGTAATGATCAGTACACCAATCCCACTTGGATGCCCAAGATTAGTTCTCCTAGATTGAAGCATTCGTTTCCAGGAACAGTTTGAATTTTTAGGTTTTGCTCTGTTTTCTCTATATTGACAGATGCAGTTACGAACTCCAAATCAACACGGTTTCTGCTAGCTTCTTGAAACTTGAAACAATACAGTAGTTCTACGCTCTATCTCTAAGGTTTGTTTCCTCTTGATGTAGCCTTAAGCAAAGACTGGCGAATAACTCATTCAATGAAATGCGTTGTTAGGTTGCTAAAAAACTACAGTCTCCTGTAATCTCAACATATATTTTTTCTTCCGACCTTCATGATACTTTCAAGGAATGAGCAGTAAACAATCAAACTTGGATGCCTAGTTTCGTTCTTCTAGGATGAAACATTCGTTTGCAGTAACAGTTTGAAATTTTAGGTTTCACTCTGTTTTCTCCTATATTGACAGATGCAGTTCGAACTCTAAATCAACACGGTTTGTGCTAGCTTCTTGAAACTTGACACAATACAGTAGTTCTACATTCTATCTCTAAGGTTTTTTTCCTCTTGATGTAGCCTTCAGCAAAGACTGGCGAATAACTCATTCAATGAAATGTGTTGTTAGGTTGCCAAAAAACTACAGTCTCCTGTAATCTCAACATATATTTTTTCTTCCGACCTTCATGATACTTTCAAGTAATGAGCAGTACACCAATCAAACTTGGATGCCCTAGTTTCGTTCTTCTAGGTTGAAGCATTCGTTTGCAGTAACAGTTTGAATTTTTAGGTTTCACTCTGTTTTCTCCTATATTGACAGATGCAGTTCGAACTCTAAATCAACACGGTTTGTGCTAGATTCTTGAAACTTGACACAATACAGTAGTTCTACGTTCTATCTCTAAGGTTTGTTTCGTCTTGATGTAGCCATAAGCAAAGACTGTAGAATAACTCATTCAATGAAATGCGTTGTTAGGTTGGCAAAAAACTACAGTCTCCTGTAATCTCAACATATATTTTTTCTTCCGACCTTCATGATACTTTCAAGTAATGAGCAGTACACCAATCAACTTGGATGCCCAAGTTTCGTTCTCCTAGGTTGAAGCATTCGTTTGCAGTAACAGTTTGAATTTTTTAGGTTCCACTCTGTTTTCTCCTATATTGACAGATGCAGTTAGAACTCTAAATCAAACACGGTTTCTGCTAGCTTCCTAAAACTTGACACAATACAGTAGTTCTACGTTCTATTTCTAAGGTTTGTTTCCTCTTGATGTAGCCTTAAGCAGAGACTGGAGAAAACTCATTCAATGAAAGGCGTTGTTAGGCTGCCAAAAAACTACAGTCTCCTGAAATCACAACATATATTTTTTCTTCCGAACTTCATGATACTTTCAAGTAATGAGCAGTACACCAATCAAACTTGGATGCCCAAGTTTCGTCATCCTAGGTTGAAGCATTCGTTTGCAGTAACAGTTTGAATTTTTAGGTTTCACTCTGTTTTCTCCTATATTGACAGATGCAGTTCGAACTCTAAATCAAACACGGTTTTGTGCTAGTTTCTTGAAACTTGACACAATACAGTATTTCTACGTTCTATCTCTAAGGTTTGTTTCGTCTTGATGTATCCTTAAGCAGAGACTGGAGAATAACTCATTCAATGAAAGGCATTGTTAGGCTGCCAAAAATCTACAGTCTCCTGAAATCACAACATATATTTTTTCTTCCGACCTTCATGATACTTTCAAGTAATGAGCAGTACACCAATCAAACTTGGATGCCCAAGTTTAGTTCTCCTAGGTTGAAGCATTCGTTTGCAGTAACAGTTTGAATTTTTAGGTTCCAATCTGTTTTCTCCTATAATGACAAATGCAGTTCAAACTCTAAATCAAACACGGTTTGTACTAGCTTTTGAACTTGACACAATACAGTAGTTCTACGTTCGATCTCTAAGGTTTGTTTCGTCTTGATGTAGCCTTAAGCAGAGACTGGAGAATAATTCATCAATGAAAGGCATTGTTACGCTGCCAAAATCTACAGTCTCCTGAAATCACAACATATATTTTTCTTCCGACCTTCATGATACTTTCAAGTAATGAGCAGTACACCAATCAAACTTGGATGCCCAAGTTTCGTTCTCCTAGGTTGAAGCATCGTTTGCAGTAACAGTTTGAATTTTTAGGTTTCACTCTGTTTTCTCCTATATTGACAGATGCAGTTCGAACTCTAAATCAAACACAGTTTGTGCTAGCTTCTTGAAACTTGACACAATACAGTAGTTCTACGTTCTATCTCTAAGTTTTGTTTCCTCTTGATGTAGCTAATGCAGGGACTGCGAATAACACTTATATGGAAATGGGTTGCCAAACTTCCAAGCAATAGAGTCTCCTAAAATCTCAACATATATTTTTTCATCCAATTTTCATGATACATTCACGTAATGATCAGTACACCAATCCCACTTGGATGCCCAAGATTAGGTTCTCCTAGATTGAAGCATTCGTTTCCAGGACAGTTTGAATTTTTAGGTTTTGCTCTGTTTTCTCCTATATTGACAGATGCAGTACGAACTCCAAATCAACACGGTTTCTGCTAGCTTCATGAAACTTGAAACAATACAGTAGTTCTACACTCTATCTCTAGGTTTGTTTCCTCTTGATGTAGCCTTAAGCAAAGACTGGCGAATAACTCATTCAATGAAATGCGTTGTTAGGTTGCTAAAAAACTACAGTCTCCTGTAATCTCAACATATATTTTTTCTTCCGACCTTCATGATACTTTCAAGGAATGAGCAGTACACCAATCAAACTTGGATGCCCTAGTTTCGTTCTTCTAGGATGAAGCATTCGTTTGCAGTAACAGTTTGAAATTTTAGGTTTCACTCTGTTTTCTCCTATATTGACAGATGCAGTTCGAACTCTAAATCAACACGGTTTGTGCTAGCTTCTTGAAACTTGACACAATACAGTAGTTCTACGTTCTATCTCTAAGGTTTTTTTTCCTCTTGATGTAGCCTTCAGCAAAGACTGGCGAATAACTCATTCAATGAAATGTGTTGTTAGGTTGCCAAAAAACTACAGTCTCCTGTAATCTCAACATATATTTTTTCTTCCGAACTTCATGATACTTTCAAGTAATGAGCAGTACACCAATCAAACTTGGATGCCCTAGTTTCGTTCTTCTAGGTTGAAGCATTCGTTTGCAGTAACAGTTTGAATTTTTAGGTTTCACTCTGTTTTCTCCTATATTGACAGATGCAGTTCGAACTCTAAATCAACACGGTTGTGCTAGATTCTTGAAACTTGACACAATACAGTAGTTCTACGTTCTATCTCTAAGGTTTGTTTCGTCTTGATGTAGCCATAAGCAAAGACTGTAGAATAACTCATTCAATGAAAGGCGTTGTTAGGTTGGCAAAAAACTACAGTCTCCTGTAATCTCAACATATATATTTCTTCCGACCTTCATGATACTTCAAGTAATGAGCAGTACACCAATCAAACTTGGATGCCCAAGTTTCGTTCTCCTAGGTTGAAGCATTCGTTTGCAGTAACAGTTTGAATTTTTAGGTTTCACTCTGTTTTCTCCTATATTGACAGATACAGTTCGAACTCTAAATCAAACACGGTTTGTGCTAGCTTCTTGAAATTTGACACAATACAGTAGTTCTACGTTCTATCTCTAAGGTTTGTTTCATCTTGATGTAGCCTTAAGCAGAGACTGGAGAATAACTCATTCATTGAAAGGCATTGTTAGGCTGCCAAAAAACTACAGTCTCCTGAAATCACAACATATATTTTTTCTTCCGACCTTCATGATACTTTCAAGTAATGAGCAGTACACCAATCAAACTTGGATGCCCAAGTTTCGTTCTCCTAGGTTGAAGCATTAGTTTGCAGTAACAGTTTGAAATTTTAGGTTTCACTCTGTTTTCTCCTATATGGACAGAAGCAGTTCGAACTCTAAATGAAACACAGTTTGTGCTAGCTTCTTGAAACTTGACACAATACAGTAGTTCTACGTTCTATCTCTAAGTTTTGTTTCCTCTTGATGTAGCCTAATGCAGGGACTGCGAATAACACTTATATGGAAAGGGGTTGCCAAACTTCCAAACAGGAGAGTCTAGTGAAATCTCAACATATATTTTTTCATCCAATCTTCATGATACATTCACGTAATGATCAGTACACCAATCCCTCATGGATGCCCAAATTTAGTTCTCCTAGATTGAAGCATTCGTTTCCAGGAACAGTTTGAATTTTTAGGTTTCACTCTGTTTTCTCCTATATTGACAGATGCAGTCCGAACTCTAAATCAACACGTTTGTGCTAGCTTCTTGAAACTTGACACAATACAGTAGTTCTACGTTCTATCTCTAAGGTTTGGTTCCTCTTGATGTAGTCTTAAGCAAAGACTGGTGAATAACTCATTCAATGAAAGGCGTTGTTAGGTTGGCAAAAAACTACAGTCTCCTGTAATGTCAACATATATTTTTTCTTCCGACCTTCATGGTACTTTCAAGTAATGAGCAGTACACCAATCAAACTTGGATGCCCAAGTTTTGTTCTCACTAGGTTGAAGCATTCGTTTGCAGTAACAGTTTGAATTTTTAGGTTTCACTCTGTTTTCTCCTATATTGACAGATGCAATATGAACTCTAAATCAACACGATTTCTGCTAGCTTCTTGAAACTTGACACAATACAGTAGTTCTACGTTCTATCTCTAAGGTTTGTTTCCTCTTTGTGTAGCCTCAAGCAGAGACTGGAGAATAACTCATTCAATGAAAGGCATTGTTAGGCTGCCAAAAAACTTACAGTCTCCTGAAATCACAACATATATTTTTTCTTCCAACCTTCATGATACTTTCAATTAATGAGCAGTACACCAATCAAACTTGGATGCCCAAGTTTCGTTCTCCTAGATTGAAGCATTCGTTCCAGGAACAGTTTGCATTTTTGGGTTTCGCTCTGTTTTCTCCCATATTGACAGATGCAATACGAACTCTAAATCAACATGGTTTGTGCTAGCTTCTTGAAACTTGACACAATACAGTAGTTCTACGTTCTATCTCTAAGTTTTGTTTCCTCTTGATGTAGCCTAATGCAGGGACTGCGAATAACACTTATATGGAAAGGTGTTGACAAACTTCCAAACACTAGAGTCTCCTGAAATCTCAACATATATTTTTCATCCAAATCATCATGATACATTCACGTAATGATCAGTACACCAATCCCACTTGGATGCCCAAGTTTAGTTCTCCTAGATTGAAGCATTCGTTTCCAGGAACAGTTTGAATTTTTAGGTTTCACTCTGTTTTCTCCTATATTGACAGATGCAGTACGAACTCTAATTCAACACGGTTTGTGCTACCTTCTTGAAACTTGACACAATACAGTAGTTCTACGTTCTATCTCTAAGGTTTGTTTCCTCTTGATGTAGCCTTAAGCAAAGACTGGCGAATAACTCATTCAATGAAATGCGTTGTTAGGTTGAAAAAAAACTACAGTCTCCTGTCATCTCAACATAAATTTTTTCTTCCGACCTTCATGATACTTTCAAGTAATGAGCAGTACACCAATCAAACTTGGATGCCCTAGTGTTGTTCTTCTAGGTTGAAGCATTCGTTTGCAGTAACAGTGTGAATTTTTAGGTTTCACTCTGTTTTCTCCTATATTGACAGATGCAGTTCAAACTCTAAATCAACACGGTTTGTGCTAGCTTCTTGAAACTTGACACAATACATTAGTTCTACGTTCTATCTCTAAGTTTTGTTCCCTTGATGTAGCCTAATGCAGGGACTGCGAATAACACTTATATGGAAAGGGGTTGCCAAACTTCCAAACACTAGAGTCTCCTGAAATCTCAACATATATTTTTTCATCCAATCTTCATGATACATTCACGTAATGATCAGTACACCAATCCCTCATGGATGCCCAAGTTTAGTTCTCCTAGATTGAAGCATTCGTTTCCAGGAACAGTTTGAATTTTAGGTTTCACTCTGTTTTCTCCTATATTGCAGATGCAGTACGAACTCTAAATCAACACGGTTTGTGCTAGCTTCTTGAAACTTGACACAATACAGTTGTTCTACGTTGTATCTCTAAGGTTTGTTTCCGCTTGATGAAGCCTTAAGCAGAGACTGGAGAATAACTCATTCAATGAAAGGCGTTGTTAGGCTGCCAAAAACTACAGTCTCCTGAAATCACAACATATATTTTTTCTTCCGAACATCATGAACTTTCAAGTAATGAGCAGTACACCAATCAAACTTGGATGCCCTAGTTTCGTTCTTCTAGGTTGAAGCATTCGTTTGCAGTAACAGTTTGAATTTTTTAGGTTTCACTCTGTTTTCTACCATATTGACAGATGCAGTACGGACTCTAAATCAACACGGTTTGTGCTAGCTTCTTGAAACTTGACACAATACAGTAGTTCTACGTTCTATCTCTAAGGTTTGTTTCGTCTTGATGTAGCCTTAAGCAGAGACTGGAGATAACTCATTCAATGAAAGGCGTTGTTAGGCTGCCAGAAAACTACAGTCTCCTGAAATCACAACATATATTTTTTCTTCCGACCTTCATGATACTTTCAAGTAAAGAGCAGTACACCAATCAAACTTGGAAGCCCTAGCTTCGTTCTTCTAGGTTGAAGCATTCGTTTGCAGTAACAGTTTGAATTTTTAGGTTTCACTCTGTTTTCTCCTATATTGACAGATGCAGTTCGAACTCTAAATCAACACTTTTTGTGCTAGCTTCTTGAAACTTGACACAATACAGTAGTTCTACGTTCTATCTCTAAGTTTTGTTTCCTCTTGATGTAGCCTAATTCAGGACTGCGAATAACACTTATATGGAAAGGGGTTGCCAAAATTCCAAACACTAGAGTCTCCTGAAATCTCAACATATATTTTTTCATCCAATCTTCATGATACATTCACGTAATGATCAGTACACCAGTTCCACTTGGATGCCCAAGTTTAGTTCTCCTAGTTTGAAGCATTCGTTTCCAGGAACAGAACAGTTTGAATTTTTAGGTTTCACTCTGTTTTCTCCTATATTGAAGATGCAGTAGGAACTCTAAATCAATACGGTTTGTGCTAGCTTCTTGAAACTTGACACAATACAGTAGTTCTACGTTCTATCTCTAAGGTTTGTTTCCTCTTGATGTAGCCTTAAGCAGTGACTGGAGAATAACTCATTCAATGAAAGGCGTTGATAGGCTGCCAAAAAACTACAGTCTCCTGAAATCACAACATATATTTTTTCTTCCGAACTTCATGATAGTTTCAAGTAATGAGCAGTACACATATCAAACTTGGATGCCCAAGTTTCGTTCTCCTAGGTTAAAGCATTCGTTTGCAGTAACAGTTTGAATTTTTAGGTTTCACTCTGTTTTCTCCTATATTGACAGATGCAGTTCGATCTCTAAATCAAACACGGTTTGTGCTAGCTTCTTGAAACTTGACACAATACAGTAGTTCTACGTTCTATCTCTAAGGTTTGTTTCCTCTTGATGTAGCCTTAAGCAGAGACTGGAGAATAACTCATTCAATGAAAGGCGTTGTTAGGCTGCCAAAAAACTACAGTCTCCTGAAATCACAACATATATTTTTTCTTCCGAACTTCATGATACTTTAAGTAATGAGCAGTACACCAATCAAACTTGGATACCCTAGTTTCGTTCTTGTAGGTTGAAGCATTCTTTTGAAGTAGCAGTTTGAATTTTTAGGTTTCACTCTGTTTTCTCCTATATTGACAGATGCAGTTCGAACTCTAAATCAACACGGTTTGTGCTAGCTTCTTGAAACTTGACACAATACAGTAGTTCTACGTTCTATCTCTAAGGTTTGTTTCCTCTTGATGTAGTCTTAAGCAAAGACTGGTGAATAACTCATTCAATGAAAGGCGTTGTTAGGTTGCCAAAAAACTACAGTCTCCTGTAATCTCAACATATATTTTTTCTTCCGACCTTCATGGTACTTTCAAGTAATGACCAGTACACCAATCAAACTTTGATGCCCAAGTTTTGTTCTCCTAGGTTGAAGCATTCGTTTGCAGTAAGAGTTTGAATTTTTAGGTTCACTCTGTTTTCTCCTATATTGACAGATGCAGTATGAACTCTAAATCAACACGGTTTCTGCTAGCTTCTTGAAACTTGACACAATACATTAGTTCTACGTTCTATCTCTAAGTTTTGTTTCCTCTTGATGTAGCCTTAAGCAGAGACTGGAGAATAACTCATTCAATGAAAGGCGTTGTTAGGCTGCCAAAAAACTACAGTCTCCTGAAATCACAACACATATTTTTTCTTCCGACCTTCATGATACTTTCAAGTAATGAGCAGTACACCAATCAAACTTGGATGCCCTAGTTTCGTTCTTCTAGGTTGAAGAATTCGTTTGCAGTAACAGTTTGAATTTTTAGGTTTCACTCTGTTTTCTCCTATATTGACAGATGCAGTATGAACTCTAAATCAACACGGTTTCTGCTAGCTTCTTGAAACTTGACACAATACAGTAGTTCTACGTTCTATCTCTAAGGTTTGTTTCCTCTTGATGTAGCCTTAAGCAGAGACTGGAGAATAACTCATTCAATGAAAGGGGTTGTTAGGCTGCCAAAAAACTACAGTCTCCTGAAATCACAACATATATTTTTTCTTCCGAACTTCATGATACTTTCAAGTAATGAGAAGTACACCAATCAAACTGGGATGCCCAAGTTTCGTTCTCCTAGGTTGAAGCATTCCTTTTGCAGTAACAGTTTGAATTTTTAGGTTTCACTCTGTTTTCTCCTATATTGACAGATGCAGTTCGAACTCTAAATCAACACGGTTTGTGCTAGCTTCTTGAAACTTGACACAATACAGTAGTTCTACGTTCTATCTCTAAGTTTTGTTTCCTCTTGATGTAGCCTAATGCAGGGACTGCGAATAACACTTATATGGAAAGGGGTTGACAAACTTCCAAACACTAGAGTCTCCTGAAATCTCAACATATATTTTTTCATCCAATCTTCATGGTACATTCACGTAATGATCAGTACACCTATCCCACTTGAATGCCCAAGTTTAATTCTAATAGATTGAAGCAATCGTTTCCAGGAACAGTTTGAATTTTTAGGTTTCACTCTGTTTTCTCCTATATTTACAGATGCAGTAGGAACTCTAAATCAACACGGTTTGTGCTAGCTTCTTGAAACTTGACACAATACAGTAGTTCTACGTTCTATCTCTAAGGTTTGTTTCCTCTTGATGTAGCCTTAAGCAGAGACTGGAGAATAACTCATTCAATGAAAGGCGTTGTTAGGCTGCCAAAAAACTACAGTCTCCTGAAATCACAACATATATTTTTTCTTCCGAACTTCATGATACTTTCAAGTAATGAGCAGTACACCAATCAAACTTGGATGCCCAAGTTTCGTTCTCCTAGGTTGAAGCATTCGTTTGCACTAACAGTTTGAGTGTTTAGGTTTCACTCTGTTTTCTCCTATATTGACAGATGCAGTTCGATCTCTAAATCAAATACAGTTTTTGCTAGCTTCTTGAAACTTGAGACAATACAGTATTTCTACGTTCTATCTCTAAGTTTTGTTTCCTCTTGATGTAGCCTAATGCAGGGACTGCGAATAACACTTATATGGAAAGGGGTTGCCAAACTTCCAAACACTAGAGTCTCCTGAAATCTCAACATATATTTTTTCATCCAATCTTCATGATACATTCACGTAATGATCAGTACACCAATCCCACTTGGATGCCCAAGTTTAGTTCTCCTAGATTGAAGCATTCGTTTCCAGGAACAGTTTGAATTTTTAGGTTTCACTCTGTTTTCTCTTATATTGACAGATGCAGTAGGAACTCTAATTCAACACAGTTTGTTCTAGCTTCTTGAAACTTGACACAATACAGTAGTTCTACGTTCTATCTCTAAGGTTTGTTTCCTCTTGAAGTATCCTTAAGCAAAGACTGGCGAATAACTCATTCAATGAAATGCGTTGTTAGGTTGAAAAAAAACTACAGTCTCCTGTAATCTCAACATAAATTTTTTCTTCCGACCTTCATAATACTTTCAAGTAATGAGCAGTACACCAATCAAACTTGGATGCCCTAGTTTTGTCTTCTAGGTTGAAGCATTCGTTTGCAGTAACAGTTTGAATTTTTAGGTTTCACTCTGTTTTCTCCTATATTGACAGATGCAGTTCAAACTCTAAATCAACACGGTTTCTGCTAGCTTTTTGAAACTTGACACAATACAGTAGTTCTAAGTTCTATCTCTAAGGTTTGTTTCCTCTTGATGTAGCCTTAAGCAGAGACTGGAGAATAACTCATTCAATGAAAGGCATTGTTAGGCTGCCAAAAAACTACAGTCTCCTGAAATCACAACATATATTTTTTCTTCCAACCTTCATGATACTTTCAATTAATGAGCAGTACACCAATCAAACTTGGATGCCCAAGTTTCGTTCTCCTAGATTGAAGCATTCGTTTCCAGGAACAGTTTGAATTTTTAGGTTTCGCTCTGTTTTCTCCTATATTGACAGATGCAGTATGAACTCTAAATCAACACGGTTTCTGCTAGCTTCTTGAAACTTGACACAATACAGTAGTTCTACGTTCTATCTCTAAGTTTTGTTTCCTCTTGATGTAGCCTAATGCAGGGACTGCGAATAACACTCATATGGAAAGAGTTGCCAAACTTCCAAACACTAGAGTCTCCTGAAATCTCAACATATATTTTTTCATCCAATCTTCATGATACATTCACGTAATGATCAGTACACCATTCCCACTTGGATGCCCAAGTTTAGTTCTCCTAGATTGAAGCATTCGTTTCCAGGAACAGTTTGAATTTTTAGGTTTCGCTCTGTATTCTCCTATATTGACAGATGCAGTGCGAACTCTAAATCAACACGGTTTGTGCTAGCTTCTTGAAAGTTGACAAAATACAGTAGTTCTACGTTCTATCTCTAAGGTTTGGTTCCTCTTGATGTAGTCTTAAGCAAAGACTGGTGAATAACTCATTCAATGCAAGGCGTTGTTAGGTTGGCAAAAACTACAGTCTCCTGTAATCTCAACATATATTTTTTCTTCTGACCTTCATGGTACTTTCAAGTAATGAGCAGTACACCAATAAAACTTGGATGCCCAAGTTTTGTTCTCCTAGGTTGAAGCATTCGTTTGCAGTAACAGTTTGAATTTTCAGGTTTCACTCTGTTTTCTCCTATATTGACAGATGCAGTATGAACTCTAAATCAACACGGTTTCTGCTAGCTTCTTGAAACTTGACACAATACAGTAGTTCTACGTTCTATCTCTAAGGTTTGTTTCCTCTTGATGTAGCCTCAAGCAGAGACTGGAGAATAACTCATTCAATGAAAGGCATTGTTAGGCTGCCAAAAAACTACAGTCTCCTGAAATCACAACATATATTTTTTCTTCCAACCTTCATGATACTTTCAATTAATGAGCAGTACACCAATCAAACTTTGATGCCCAAGTTTCGTTCTCCTAGATTGAAGCATTCGTTTCCAGGAACAGTTTGAATTTTTAGGTTTCGCTCTGTTTTCTCCCATATTGAGAGATGCAGTACGAACTCTAAATCAACAGGGTTTGTGCTAGCTTCTTTGAACTTGACACAATACAGTAGTTCTACGTTCTATCTCTATGTTTTGTTTCCTCTTGATGTAGCCTAATGCAGGGACTGCGAATAACACTTATATGGAAAGGGGTTGCCAAACTTCCAAACACTAGAGTCTCCTGAAATCTCAACATATATTTTTTCATCCAATCATCATGATACATTCACGTAATGATCAGTACACCAATCCCACTTGGATGCCCAAGTTTAGTTCTCCTAGATTGAAGCATTCGTTTCCAGGAACAGTTTGAATTTTTAGGTTTCACTCTGTTTTCTCCTATATTGAAAGATGCAGTTCGAACTCTAAATCAACAGGGTTTGTGCTAGCTTCTTGAAACTTGACACAATACAGTAGTTCTACGTTCTATCTCTAAGGTTTGTTTCCTCTTGATGTAGCCTTAAGCTGAGACTGTAGAATAACTCATTCAATGAAAGGCGTTCTTAGGCTGCCAAAAAACCACAGTCTCCTGAAATCACAACATATATTTTTTCTTCGGACCTTCATGATACTTTCAAATAATGAGCAGTACACCAATCAAACTTGGATGCCCTAGTTTCGTTCTTCCAGGTTGAAGCATTCGTTTGCAGTAACAGATTGAATTTTTAGGTTTCTATCTGTTTTCTCCTATATTGACAGATGCTGTTTGAACTCTAAATCAACACGGTTTGTGCTAGCTTCTTGAAACTTGAACAATACAGTAGTTCTACGTTCTATCTCTATGGTTTGTTTCCTCTTGATGTAGCCTTAAGCAGAGACTGGAGAATAACTCATTCAATGAAAGGCGTAGTTAGGCTGCCAAAAAACTACAGTCTCCTGAAATCACAACATATATTTTTTCTTCCGACCTTCATGATAGTTTCAAGTAATGAGCAATACACCAATCAAACTTGGATGCCCAAGTTTCGTTCTCCTAGGTTAAAGCATTCGTTTGCAGTAACAGTTTGAATTTTTAGGTTTCACTCTGTTTTCTCCTATATTGACAGATGCAGTTCGATCTCTAAATCAAACACGGTTTGTGCTAGCTTCTTGAAACTTGACACAATACAGTAGTTCTACGTTCTATCTCTAAGGTTTGTTTCCTCTTGATGTAGCCTTAAGCAGAGACTGGAGAATAACTCATTCAATGAAAGGCATTGTTAGGCTGCCAAAAAACTACAGTCTCCTGAAATCACAACATATATTTTTTTTTCCGACCTTCATGATTCTTTGAAGTAATGAGCAGTACACCAATCAAACTTGGATGCCCAAGTTTCATTCTACTAGGTTGAAGCATTCGTTTGCAGTAACTTTTTGAATTTTTAGGTTTCACTCTGTTTTCTCCTATATTGACAGATGCAGTTCGATCTCTAAATCAAACACAGTTTGTGCTAGCTTCTTGAAACTTGACACAATACAGTAGTTCTACGTTCTATCTCTAAGTTTTGTTTCCTCTTGATGTAGCCTAATGCAGGGACTGCGAATAACACTTATATGGAAAGGGGTTGACAAAATTCCAAACACTAGAGTCTCCTGAAATCTCAACATATATTTTTTCATCCAATATTCATGGTACATTCACGTAATGATCAGTACACCAATCCCACTTGGATGCCCAAGATTAGTTCTCCTAGATTGAAGCAATCATTTCCAGGAACAGTTTGAATTTTTAGGTTTCACTCTGTTTTCTCCTATATTGACAGATGCAGTAGGAACTCTAAATCAACACGGTTTGTGCGAGCTTCTTGAAACTTGACACAATACAGTAGTTCTACGTTCTATCTCTAAGGTTTGTATCCTCTTGATGTAGCCTTAAGCAGAGACTGGAGAATAACTCATTCAATGAAAGGCGTTGTTAGGCTGCCAAAAAACTACAGTCTCCTGAAATCGCAACATATATTTTTTCTTCCGACCTTCATGATACTTTCAAGTAATGAGCAGTACACCAATCAAACTTGGATGCCCAAGTTTCGTTCTCCTAGGTTGAAGCATTCGTTTGCAGTAACAGTTTGAGTTTTTAGGTTTCACTCTGTTTTCTCCAATATTGACAGATGCAGTTCGAACTCTAAATCAACACGGTTTGTGCTAGCTTCTTGAAACTTGACACAATACAGTAGTTCTACGTTCTATCTCTAAGGTTTGTTTCCTCTTGATGTAGCCTTAAGCAGAGACTGGAGAATAACTCATTCAATGAAAGGCATTGTTAGGCTGCCAAAAAACTACAGTCTCCTGAAATCACAACATATATTTTTTCTTCCCACCTTCATGATACTTTCAAGTAATGAGCAGTACAACATTCAAACTTGGATGCCCAAGTTTCGTTCTCCTAGGTTGAAGCATTCGTTTGCAGTAACAGTTTGAATTTTTAGGTTTCACTCTGTTTTCTCCTATATTGACAGATGCAGTTCGAACTCTAAATCAAACACAGTTTTTGCTAGCTTCTTGAAACTTGACACAATACAGTAGTTCTACGTTCTATCTCTAAGTTTTGTTTCTTCTTGATGTAGCCTAATGTAGGGACTGCGAATAACACTTATAAGGAAAGGGGTTGAAAAAACTTCCAAACACTAGAGTCTCCTGAAAACTCAACATATATTTTTTCATCCAATCTTCATGATACATTCACGTAATGATTAGTACGCAAATCCCACTTGGATGCCCAAGTGTAGTTCTCCTAGACTGAAGCATTCGTTTCCAGGAACAGTTTGAATTTTTAGGTTTCACTCTGTTTTCTCCTATATTGACAGATGCAGTTCGAACTCTAAATCAACACGGTTTGTGCTAGCTTCTTGAAACTTGACACAATACAGTAGTTCTACGTTCTATCTCTAAGGTTTGTTTCGTCTTGATGTAGCCTTAAGCAGAGACTGGAGAATAACTCATTCAATGAAAGGCGTTGTTAGGCTGCCAAAAAACCACAGTCTCCTGAAATCACAACATATATTTTTTCTTCGGACCTTCATGATACTTTCAAGTAATGAGCAGTACACCAATCAAACTTGGATGCCCTAGTCGTTCCCCTAGTTTGAAGCATTCGTTTGCAGTAACAGTTTGAATTTTTAGGTTTCAATCTGTTTTCTCCTATATTGGCAGATGCAGTTAGATCTCTAAATCAAACACAGTTTGTGCTAGCTTCTTGAAACTTGACACAATACAGTAGTTCTACGTTCTATCTCTAAGGTTTGTTTCCTCTTGATGTAGCCTAATGCAGGGACTGCGAATAACACTTATATGGAAAGGGGTTGCCAAAATTCCAAACACTAGAGTCTCCTGAAATCTCAACATATATTTTTTCATCCAATCTTCATCATACATTCACGTAATGATCAGTACACCAGTCCCACTTGGATGCCCAAGTTTAGTTCTCCTAGATTGAAGCATTCGTTTCCAGGAACAGTTTGAATTTTTAGGTTTCACTCTGTTTTCTCTTATATTGAAGATGCAGTTTGAACTCTAAATCAACACGGTTTGTGCTAGCTTCTTGAAACTTGAACAATACAGTAGTTCTACGTTCTATCTCTAAGGTTTGTTTCGTCTTGATGTAGCCTTAAGCAGAGACTGGAGAATAACTCATTCAATGAAAGGCATTGTTAGGCTGCCAAAAAACTACAGTCTCCTGAAATCACAACATATATTTTTTCTTCAGACCTTCATGATACTTTCAAGTAATGAGCAGTACACCAATCCCACTTGGATGCCCAAGTTTCGTTCTCCTAGTTTGAAGCATTCGTTTGCAGTAACAGTTTGAATTTTTAGGTTTCACTCTGTTTTCTCCTATATTGACAGATGCAGTTCGAACTCTAAATCAACACGGTTTGTGCTAGCTTCTTGAAACTTGACACAATATATTAGTTCTACGTTCTATCTCTAAGGTTTGTTTCCTCTTGATGTAGCCTAATGCAGGGACTGCGAATAACACTTATATGGAAAGGTGTTGCCAAACTTCCAAACACTAGAGTCTCCTGAAATCTCAACATATATTTTTTCATCCAATTTTCATGATACATTCACGTAATGATCAGTACACCAATCCCACTTGGATGCCCAAGTTTAGTTCTCCTAGATTGAAGCATCCGTTTCCAGGAACAGTTTGAATTTTTAGGTTTCACTCTGTTTTCTCCTATATTGACAGATGGAGTTCGAACTCTAAATCAACACGGTTTGTGCTAGCTTCTTGAAACTTGACACAATACAGTAGTTCTACGTTCTATCTCTAAGGTTTGTTTCCTCTTGATGTAGCCTTAAGCAGAGACTGGAGGATAAGTCATTCAATGAAAGGCGTTGTTAGGCTGCCGAAAAATACAGTCTTTTGAAATCACAACATATATTTTTTCTTCCGACCTTCATGATACTTTCAAGTAATGAGCAGTACACCAATCAAATTGGATGCCCTAGTTTAGTTCTTCTAGGTTGAAGCATTCATTTGCAGTAACAGTTTGAATTTTTAGGTTTCACTCTGTTTTCTCCTATATTGACAGATGCAGTTCGAACTCTAAATCAACACGGTTTGTGCTAGCTTCTTGAAACTTGACACAATATATTAGTTCTACGTTCTATCTCTAAGGTTTGTTTCCTCTTGATGTAGCCTTAAGCAGAGACTGGAGAATAACTCATTCAATGAAAGGCATTGTTAGGCTGCCAAAAAACTACAGTCTCCTGAAATCACATCATATATTTTTTCTTCCGACCTTCATGATACTTTCAAGTAATGAGCAGTACACCATTCAAACTTGGATGCCCAAGTTTCGTTCTCCTAGGTTGAAGCATTCGTTTGCAGTAACAGTTTGAATTTTTAGGTTTCACTCTGTTTTCTCCTATATTGACAGATGCAGTTCGAACTCTAAATCAAACAGAGTTTGTGCTAGCTTCTTGAAACTTGACACAATACAGTAGTTCTACGTTCTATCTCTAAGTTTTGTTTCCTCTTGATGTAGCCTAATGTAGGAACTGCGAATAACACTTACATGGAAAGGGGTTGCCACACTTCCAAACACTAGAGTCTCCTGCAATCTCAACATATATTTTTTCTTCCGAACTTCATGATACTTTCAAGTAATGAGCAGTACACCAATCAAACTTGGATGCCCAAGTTTTGTTCTCCTAGGTTGAAGCATCGTTTGCAGTAACAGTTTGAATTTTTAGGATTCACTCTTTTTTCTCCTATAGTGACAGGTGCAGTTCGAACTCTAAATCAAACACGGTTTCTGCTAGCTTCTTGAAACTTGACACAATACAGTAGTTCTACGTTCTATCTCTAAGGTTTGTTTCGTCTTGATGTAGCCTTAAGCAAAGACTGGAGAATAACTCATTCAATGAAAGGCATTGTTAGGCTTCCAAAAAACTGCAGTCTCCTGATATCACAACATATATTTTTTCTTGAGACCTTCATGATACTTTCAAGTAATGGGCAGTACACCAATCAAACTTGGATGCCCAAGTTTCGTTCTCCTAGGTTCAAGCATTCGTTTGCAGTAACAGTTTGAATTTTTAGGTTTCACTCTGTTTTCTCCTATATTGACAGATGCAGTTCGAACTCTAAATCAACACGGTTTGTGCTAGCTTCTTGAAACTTGACACAATACAGTAGTTCTACGTTCTACCTCTAAGGTTTGTTTCCTCTTGATGTAGTCTTCAGCAAAGACTGGTGAATAACTCATTCAATGAAAGCGTTGTTAGGTTGGCAAAAACTACAGTCTCCTGTAATCTCAACATATATTTTTTCTTCCGACCTTCATGGTACTTCACGTAATGACCAGTACACCAATCAAACTTTGATGCCGAAGTTTTGTTCTCCTAGGTTGAAGCATTCGTTTGCAGTAACAGTTTGAATTTTTAGGTTTCACTCTGTTTTCTCCTATATTGACAGATGCAGTATGAACTCTAAATCAACACGGTGTCTGCTAGCTTCTTGAAACTTGACACAATACAGTAGTTCTACGTTCTATTTCTACGTTTTGTTTCCTCTTGATGTAGCCTTAAGCAGAGACTGGAGAATAACTCATTCAATGAAAGGCGTTGTTAGGCTGCCAAAAAACTACAGTCTCCTGAAATCACAACACATATTTTTTCTTCAGACCTTCATGATACTTTCAAGTAATGAGCATTACACCAATCAAACTTGGATGCCCTAGTTTCGTTCTTCTAGGTTGAAGCATTGGTTTGCAGTAACAGTTTGTATTTTTAGGTTTCACTCTGTTTTCTCCTATATTGACAGATGCAGTTCGAACTCTAAATCAACACGGTTTGTGCTAGCTTCTTGAAACATGACACAATACAGTAGTTCTACGTTCTATCTCTAAGGTTTGTTTCCCCTTGTTGTAGCCTTAAGCAGAGACTGGAGAATAACTCATTCAATGAAAGGCGTTGTTAGGCTGCCAAAAAACTACAGTCTCCTGAAATCACAACATATATTTATTCTTCCGACCTTCATGATACTTTCAAGTTATGAGCAGTACACCAATCAAACTCGGATGCCCTAGTTTCGTTCTTCTAGGTTGAAGCATTGGTTTGCAGTTACAGTTTGAATTTTTAGGTTTCACTCTGTTTTCTCCTATATTGACAGATGCAGTTCGAACTCTAAATCAACCACAGTTTGTGCTAGCTTCTTGAAACTTGACACAATACAGCAGTTCTACGTTCTATTTCTAAGTTTTGTTTCCTCTTGATGTAGCCTAATGCAGGGACTGTGAATAACACTTATATGGAAAGGGGTTGCCAAACTTCCAAACACTAGAGTCTCCTGAAATCTCAACATATATTTTTTCATCCAATCTTCATGATACATTCACGTAATGATCAGTACACCAGTCCCACTTGGATGCCCAAGTTTAGTTCTCCTAGAATGAAGCATTCGTTTCCAGGAACAGTTTCAATTTTTAGGTTTCACTCTGTTTTCTCCTATATTGACAGATGCAGTACGAACTCTAAATCAACACGGTTTGTGCTAGCTTCTTGAAACTTGACACAATACAGTAGTTCTACGTTCTATCTCTAAGTTTTGTTTCCTCTTGATGTAGCCTAATGCAGGGACTGCGAATTACACTTATATGGAAAGGGGTTTCCAAAATTCCAAATACTAGAGTCTTCTGAAATCTCAACATATATTTTTTCATCCAATCTTCATGATACATTCACGTAATGATTAGTACAAAAATCCCACTTGGATGACCAAGTTTAGTTCTCCTAGACTGAAGCATTCGTTTCCAGGAACAGTTTGAATTTTTAGGTTTCACTCTGTTTTCTCCAATATTGACAGATGCAGTTCGAACTCTAAATCAACACGGTTTGTGCTAGCTTCTTGAAACTTGACACAATAGAGTAGTTCTACGTTCTATCTCTAAGGTTTTTTTCCTCTTGATGTAGCCTTAAGCAAAGACTGGCGAATAACTCATTCAATGAAATGCTTTGTTAGGTTGCCAAAAAACTACAGTCTCCTGTAATCTCAACATATATTTTTTCTTCCGACCTTCATGATACTTTCCATTAATGAGCAGTACACCCATCAAACTTGGATGCTCAAGTTTAGTTCTCCTAGATTGAAGAATTCGTTTCCAGGAACAGTTTGAATTTTTAGGTTTCACTCTGTTTTCTCCTATATTGACAGATGCAGTTCGAACTCTAAAGCAAACACGGTTTGTGCTAGCTTCTTGAAACTTGACACAATACAGTAGTTCTACGTTCTATCTCTGAGGTTTGTTTCGTCTTGATGTAGCCTTAAGCAGAGACTGGAGAATAACTCATTCAATGAAAGGCATTGTTAGGCTGCCAAAAAACTACAGTCTCCTGAAATCACAACATATATTTTTTCTTCCGACCTTCATGATACTTTCAAGTAATGAGCAGTACAACAATCAAACTTGGATGCCCAATTTTCCTTCTCCTAGGTTGAAGCATTCGTTTGCAGTAACAGTTTGAATTTTTGGATTCACTCTGTTTTCTCCTATATTGACAGATCCAGTTCGAACTATCTAAATCAACACGGTTTGTGCTAGCTTCTTGAAACTTGACACAACACAGTAATTCTACGTTCTATCTCTAAGGTTTGTTGTCTCTTGATGTAGCCTTAAGCAGAGACTGGAGAATAACTCATTCAATGAAAGGCGTTGTTAGGGTGACAAAAAACTACAGTGTCCTGAAATCACAACATATATTTTTTCTTCCGACCTTCATGATACTTTCAAGTAATGAGCAGTACACCAATCAAACTTGGATGCCCAAGTTTCGTTCTCCTAGGTTGAAGCATTCGTTTGCAGTAACAGTTTGAATTTTTAGGTTTCACTCTGTTTTTTCCTATATTGACAGATGCAGTTCGAACTCTAAATCAATCACGGTTTGTGCTAGCTTCTTGAAACTTGACACAATACAGTAGTTCTACGTTCTATCTCTAAGGTTTGTTTCCTCTTGATGTAGCCTAATGCAGTGACTGCAAATAACACTTATATGGAAAGGGGTTGCGAAACTTCCAAACACTAGATTCTCCTGAAATCTCAACATATATTTTTTCATCCAATCTTCATGATACATTCACGTAATGATCAGTACACCAATCCCACTTGGATGCCCAAGTTTAGTTCTCCTAGATTGAAGCATTCGTTTCCAGGAACAGTTTGAATTTTTAGGTTTCACTCTGTTTTCTCCTATATTGACAGATGCAGTTCGAACTGTAAATCAACACGGTTTGTGCTAGCTTCTTGAAACTTGACACAATACAGTAGTTCTACGTTCTATCTCTAAGGTTTGTTTTCTCTTGATGTAGCCTTAAGCAGAGACTGGAGAATAACTCATTCAATGAAAGGCGTTGTTAGGCTGCCAAAAAACTACAGTCTCCTGAAATCACAACATACATTTTTTCTTCCAACCTTCATGATACTTTCAAGTAATCAGCAGTACACCAATCGAACTTGGATGCCCAAGTTTCGTTCTCCTAGGTTGAAGCATTCGTTTGCAGTAACAGTTTGAATTCTTAGGTTTCCCTCTGTTTTCTAATATCATGACAGATGCAGTTCGATCTCTAAATCAAACACAGTTTGTGCTAGCTTCTTGAAACTTGACACAATACAGTAGTTCTACGTTCTATCTCTAAGGTTTGTTTCCTCTTGATGTAGCCTAATGCAGGGACTGCGAATAACACTTATATGGAAAGGGGTTGCCAAACTTCTAAAAACTAGAGTCTCCTGAAATCACAACATATATTTTTTCATCCAATCTTGATGATACATTCACGTAATGATCAGTAAACCAATCCCACTTGGATGCCCAAGTTTAGTTCTCCTTGATTGAAGCATTCGTTTCCAGGAACAGTTTGAATTTTTAGGTTTCACTCTGTTTTCTCCTATATTGACAGATGCAGTTCGAACTCTAAATCAACACGGTTTGTGCTAGAATCTTGAAACTTGACACAATACATTCGTTCAATTTCCTTCTCTAAGGTTTGTTTCGTCTTGATGTAGCCTTAAGCAGAGACTGGAGAATAACTCATTCAATGAAAGGCGTTGTTAGGCTGCCAAAAAACTACAATCTCCTGAAATCACAACATATATTTTTTCTTCCGACCTTCATGATACTTTCAAGTAATGAGCAGTACACCAATCAAACTTGGATGCCCAAGTTTCGTTCTCCTAGGTTGAAGCATTCGTTTGCAGTAACAGTTTGAATTTTTAGGTTTCACTCTGTTTTCTCCTATATTGACAGATGCAGTTCGAACACTAAATCAAACACAGTTTGTGCTAGCTTCTTGAAAGTTGACACAATACAGTAGTTCTACGTTCTATCCTCTAAGTTTTGTTTCCTCTTGATGTAGCCTAATGCAGGGACTGCGAATAACACTTATATGGAAAGGGGTTGCCAAACTTTCAAACACTAGAGTCTCCTGAAATCTCAACATATATTTTTTCTTCCAATCTTCATGATATATTCACGTAATGATCAGTACACCAATCCCACTTGGATGCCCAAGTTTAGTTTCCCTAGATAGAAGCATTCGTTTCCAGGAACAGTTTGAATTTTTAGGTTTCACTCTGTTTTCTCCTATATTGACAGAGGCAGTTCGAAATCTAAATCAACACGGTTTGTGCTAGCTTCTTGAAACTTGACACAATGCATTAGTTCTACATTCTATCTCTAAGTTTTGTTTTCTCTTGATGTAGCCTTAAGCAGAGACTGGAGAATAACTCATTCAATGAAAGGCGTTGTTAGGCTGCCAAAAAACTACAGTCTCCTGAAATCACAACACATATTTTTTTCTTTCGGACCTTCATGATACTTTTAAGTAATGAGCAGTACACCAATCAAACTTGGATGCCCTAGTTTCGTTCTTCTAGGTTGAAGCATTCGTTTGCAGTAACAGTTTGAATATTTAGGTTTCACTCTGTTTTCTCCTATATTGACAGATGCAGTTCGAACTCTAAATCAAACACAGTTTGTGCTAGCTTCTTGAAACTTGACACAATACAGTAGTTCTACGTTCTATCTCTAAGTTTTGTTTCCTCTTGATGTAGCCTAATGCAGGGAGTGCGAATAACACTTATATGGAAAGGGGTTGCCAAACTTCCAAACACTAGAGTCTCCTGAAATCTCAACATATATTTTTTCAATCCAATCTTCAGGATACATTCACGTAATGATCAGTACACCAATCCCACTTGGATGCCCAAGTTAGTTCTCCTAGATTGAAGCATTCGTTTGCAGGAACAGTTTGAATTTTTAGTTTCACTCTGTTTTCTCCTATATTGACAGATGCAGTTCGAACTCTAAATCAACACGGTTTGTGCTAGCTTTTTGAAACTTGACACAATACATTTGTTCTACATTCTATCTCTAAGGTTTGTTTCCTCTTGGTGTAGCCTTAAGCTAAGACTGGCGAATAAACTCATTCAATGAAATGCGTTGTTAGGTTGCCAAAAAACTACAGTCTCCTGTAATCTCAACATATATTTTTTCTTCGGACCTTCATGATACTTTTAAGTAATGAGCAGTACACCAATCAAACTTGGATGCCCTAGTTTCGTTCTTCTAGGTTGAAGCATTCGTTTGCAGTAACAGTTTGAATATTTAGGTTTCACTCTGTTTTCTCCTATATTGACAGATGCAGTTCGAACTCTAAATCAAAACACGGTTTGTGCTAGCTTCTTGAAACTTGACACAATACAGTAGTTCTACGTTCTATCTCTAAAGTTTGCTTCTCTTGATGTAGCCTAAAGCAGGGACTGGCGAATAACACTTATATTGAAACGGGTTACCAAACTTCCAAACCTAGAGACTCCTGAAATCTCAACATATATTTTTTCATCCATCTTCAGGATACATTCACGTAATGATCAGTACACCAATCCCACTTGGATGCCCAAGTTTCGTTCTCCTAGATTGAAGCATTCGTTTGCAGGAACAGTTTGAATTTTTAGGTTTCACTCTGCTTTCTCCTATAATGACAGATGCAGTTCGAACTCTAAATCAAACACGGTTTGTGCTAGCTTCTGAAACTTGACACAATACAGCAGTTCTACGTTCTATCTCTAAGGTTTGTTTCGTCCTAGATGTAGCCTTAAGCAGAGACTGGAGAATAACTCATTCAATGAAAGGCATTGTTAGGCTGCCAAGAAACTACAGTCTCCTGTAATCTCAACATATATTTTTTCATCCAATCTTCATGATACTCTCTCAAGTAATGATCAGTACACCAATCCCACTTGGATGCTCAAGTTTCGTTCTCCTACCCTGAAGCATTTGTTTACAGTAACAGTTTGAATTTTTAGGTTTCACTCTGTTTTCTCCTTTATTGACAAATACAGTTCAAACTCTAAATCAAACAAGGTTTGTGCTAGCTTTTGACATTTGACAAAATAAAGTAGTTCTACGTTCTATCTCTAAGGTTTGCTTCCTCTTGATGTAGCCTAAAGGCAGGACTGGCGAATAACATTATTTTGAAAGGGTTCACAAACTTCCAAAAAATAGAGTCTCCTGAAATCAACGTATATTTTTTCATCCAGTCTTCAGGATACATTCACGTAATGATCAGTACACCAATCCCATTTGGATGCCCAAGTTTAGTTCTCCTAGATTGAAGCATTCGTTTGCAGAAACAGTTTGAATTTTTAGGTTTCACTCTGTTTTCTCCTATATTGAGAGATGCAGTTAGAACTCTAAATCAAACACGGTTTGTGCTAGCTCTTGAAACTTGACTCAATACAGTAGTATACGTTCTATCCCAAAGGTTTGTTTCATCTTGATGTAGGCCTTAAGCAGAGACTGGCGAATAACAACTTTCAATGAAAGGCGATGTTAAGCTTCCAAAAAAACTACCATCTCCTGAAATCTCAACATATATTTTTCATCCGACCTTCATGATACTTTCAAGTCATAAGCAGTACAAAAGTCAAACTTGGATGCCCAAGTTTCGTCCTCCTTGGTTGAAGCATTCGTTTGAAGGAACAGTTGAATTTTTAGGTTTCACTCTGTTTTCTCCTATATTGACAGATGCAGTTCGAACGCTAAATCAAACACAGTTTGTGCTAGCTTCTTGAAACTTGTCACAATACAGTAGTTCTACGTTCTATCTCTAAGTGTTTGTTTCGTCTTGATGTAGCCTTAAGCAGAGACTGGAGAATAACTCATTCAATGAAAGGCGTTGTTAGGCTGCCAAAAAACTACAGGTCTCCTGAAATCACAACATATATTTTTTCTTCCGACCTTCATGATACTTTCAAGTGATGAGCAGTACACCAATCAAACTTGGATGCCCAAGTTTCATTCTCCTAGGTTGAAGCATTCGTTTGCAGTACCAGTTTGAATTTTTAGGTTTCACTCTGTTTTCTCCTATAATTGACAGATGCAGTTCGATCTCTAAATCAACACGGTTTGCTGCTAGCTTCTTGAAACTTGACACAATACATTAGTTCTACGTTCTATCTCTAAGTTTTGTTTCCTCTTGATGTAGCCTAATGCAGGGAGTGTGAATACCACTTATATGGAAAGGGGTTGCCAACTTCCAAACACTAGAGTCTCCTGAAATCTCAACATATATTTTTTCATCCAATCTTCAGGGATACATTCACGTAATGATCAGGACACCAATCCCACTTGGATGCCCAAGTTTAGTTCTCATAGATTGAAGCATTCGTTTCAGGAACAGTTTGAATTTTTAGGTTTCACTCTGTTTTCTCCTATATTTACAGATGCAGTTCGAACCTCTAAATCAACACGGTTTGTGCTAGCTTCTTGAAACTTGACACAATACATTTGTTCTACTTCTATCTCTAAGGTTTGTTTCCTCTTGGTGTAGACTTAAGCAAAGACTGGGAATAACTCATTCAAATGAAATGCGTTGTTAGGTTGCCAAAAAACTACAGTCTCCTGTAATCTCAACATATATTTTTTTCTTCGGACCTTCATGATACTTTTAAGTAATGAGCAGTACACCAATCAAACTTGGATGCCCTAGTTTCGTTCTTCTAGGTTGAAGCATTCGTTTGCAGTAACAGTTTGAATTTTTAGTTTCACTCTGTTTTCTCCTATATTGACAGATGCAGTTCGAACTCTAAATCAACACGGTTTGTGCTAGCTTCTTGAAACTTGACACAATACAGTAGTTCTACGTTCTATCTCTAAAGTTTGCTTCCTCTTGATGTAGCCTAAAGCAGGACTGGCGGATAACACTTATATTGAAAGGGGTTGCCAAACTTCCAAAAACTAGAGACTCCTGAAATCTCAACATATATTTTTTCATCCAATCTTCAGGATACATTCACGTAATGATCAGTACACCAATCCCACATGGATGCCCAAGTTTAGTTCTCCTAGATTGAAGCATTCGTTTCCAGGAACAGTTTGAATTTTTAGGTTTCACTCTGTTTTCTCCTATATTGACAGGATGCAGTTCGAACTCTAAATCAAAACACGGTTTCTGCTAGCTTCTTGAAACTTGACACAATACAGCAGTTCTACGTTCTATCTCTAAGGTTTGTTTCCTCTTGAGTAGCCTAATGCAGGGACTGGAGAATAACTCATTCAATGAAAGGCGTTGTTAGGCTGCCAAGAAACTACAGTCTCCTGAAATCACAAACATATCTTTTTTCTTCCAGTACTTCATGATACTTTCAAGTAATGAGCAGTACAGCAATCAAACTTGATGTCCAAGTTTCATTCTCCTAGGTTGAAGCATTCGTTTGCAGTAACAGTTTGAATTTTTAGGTTTCACTCTGTTTTCTCCTATATTGACAGATGCAGTTCGAACTCTAAATCAACACTGTTTGTGCTAGCTTCTTGAAACATGACACAATACAGTTGTTCTACCTTCTATCCCTAATGTTTGCTTCCTCTTGATGTAGCCTAAAGCAGGGACTGGCGAATAACACTTATACTGAAAGGGGTTGCCAAACTTCCAAAAAACTAGGGTCTCCTGAAATCTCAACATATATTTTTCTTCCAAATCTTCATGACACCCTCAAGTAATGATCAGTACACCAATCCCACTTGGATGCTCAAGTTTCGTTCTCCTACCATGAAACATTCGTTTGCAGTAACTGTTTGAATTTTTAGGTTTCACACTGTTTTCTCCTGTATTGACAAATATAGTTCAAACTCTAAATCAAACAAGGTTTGTGCCAGCTTCTTGAAACTTGACAAAATAAAGTAGTTCTACGTTCTATCTCTAAGGATTGCTTCCTCTTGATGTAGCCTAAAGCAGGACTGGCGAATAACACTTATATTAAAAGCGGTTGCCATACTTCCAAAAACTAGAGTCTCCTGAAATCTCAACATATATTTTTTCATCCAATCTTCAGGATACATTCACATAATGATCAGTACACCAATCCCTCTTGGATGCCCAAGTTTGTTCTCCTAGATTGAAGCATTCTTTTGCAGGAACAGTTTGAAATTTTAGGTTTCACTCTTGTTTTCTCCTACATTGACAGGATGCAGTTAGAACTCTAAATCAACTCGGTTTTGTGCTAGCTTCTTGAAACTTGACACAATAAAGTAGTTCTACGTCTATTTCTAAGGTTTTGTTTCCTCTTCATGTAGCCTTAAGCAAAGACGGGCGAATAACACTTTCAATGAAAGGCTTGTTTAGCTTCCAAAAACTACAATCTCCTGAAAATCTCAATATATATTTTTTCATCCGACTTTCATGATACTTTCAAATAATAAGCAGTACACCACTCAAACTTGGATGCCCAAGTTTCGTTCTCCCTGAGTTGAAGCATTCGTTTGCAGGAACAGTTTGATTTTTTAGGTTTC
>NW_027513330.1:121764-164439 GCF_048772815.1 Callospermophilus lateralis | reverse complement strand
ATATAGGAGAGAACAGAGTGAAACCTAAAAATAAAAACTGCTACTGAAAACGAACGCATCAACCTAGAAGAACGAAATTTGGTGAGTCAATTGAGATTTGTGTACCGATCATTACCACCACGTATCCTCAACATTGGGTGAAAAAATATTTGCTGGTATTTCGGAACCTCGTAATTTCTTGGAAGCTTGGCAACCCCTTTCAATGAAAGTGCTTTTCCACAGCCTCTGCTTAGAGCTACATGAAACGGAAACAAATCAATGAGACAAAACTGAAAACTCCTTTATTTTGTCAAGTTTCAAAGAGCTACTACAAACCATGTTGGATTTAGAGTTCCAAATTTATCTATCAATATAGGAGAGAACAGAGTGCAACCTAAAAATGAAAACTGCTACTGTAAACGAACGCTTCAACCTAGAAGAACAAAATTTGGTGAGCCAAGTGGGAATTGTGGACTTGTCATTACCACCACGCATCATCATGTTTGGGTGAAAAATATTTGCTGGTATTTCGGAAACTCGTATTTTCTTCGAAGCTTGGCAACACCTCTCAATGAAAGTGCTTTTCCAACGTCTGTGCCTAGGGCTACTTTAAGAGGAAACAAATCATAGAGACAAAACTGAGAACTCCTTTATTTTGGCAAGTTTCAAAGAGCTACTACAAACCATGTGAGATTTAGAGTTCCAAATTCATCTATCTATATAACAGAGAACAGAGTGAAACCTAAATATAAAAACTGCTACTGTAGACGAACGCTTCAACCTACAAGAACAAAATTTGGTGAGCCAAGTGGGATTTGTGTACCGATCATTACCACCAAGTATCATCAAGATTGGGTGAAAAAATATTTGCTGGTATATCGGAAACTCGTTATTTCTTAGAAGCTTGGCAACCCCTCTCAATGAAAGTGCTATTCCACCGTCTGTGCCTAGGGCTACTTGAGGAGGAAACAAACAATAGAGACAAAACTTAGAACTCCTTTATTTTGTCAAGGTTCAAAGAGCTACTAGAAACCATGTTGGATTCAGAGTTCCAAATTCTTCTATCTATATAGGAGAGAAATGAGTGAAACCTAAAAATAAAAACTGCTACTGTAGACGAATGCTTCAACCTAGAAGAACAAAATTTTGTGAGCCAAGTGGGATTTGTGTACTTGTCCTAACCACCACGTATCATCAAGATTGGGTGAAAAAATATTCTCTGGTATTTCGGAAACTCATTATTTCTTAGAAGCTTGGCAACCCCTCTCAATGAAAGTGCTTTTCCACAGTCTGTGCCAGGGCTACTTGAAGAGGAAACAAACCATAGAGACAAAACTGAGAACTCCTTTATTTTGTCACGTTTCAAAGAGCTACTACAAACCATGTTGAATTTAGAATTCCAAATTCATCTATCTATATAGGAGAGAACAGAGTGAAACCTAAAAATAAACACTGCTACTGAAAAAGAACGCTTCAACCTAGAAGAATAAAATTAGGTGAGTCATGTGGAATTTGTGTACCGATTGTAAACACCAAGTATCATCAAGTTTGGGTGAAAAAATATTTGCTGGTATTTCGGAAACTAGTAATTTCTTGGAAGCTTGGCAACCCCTCTCAATGAAAGTGCGTATCCACCGTCTGTGCCTAGGGCTACTTGAAGAGGAAACAAACCATAGAGACAAAACAGAGAATTACTTTATTTTCTCAAGTTTCAAAAAGCCACTACAAACCATGTTGGATTTAGAGTTCCAAATTCATCTATCTATATAGGAGAGAAAAGAGTGAAACCTAAATATAAAAATTGCTACTGTAGACGAACGCTTCAACCTAGAAGAACAAAATTTGGTGAGCCAAGTGAGATTTGTGTACCGATCATCACCACCAAGTATCATCAAGATTGGGTGAAAAAATATTTGCTGGTATTTCGGAAACTCGTTATTTCTTAGAAGCTTCGCAATCCTTCTCAATGAAAGTGCTTTTCCACAGTCAGTGCCTAGTGCTACTTGAAGAGGAAACAATCCATAGAGACAAAACTGAGAACTCCTTTATTTTTTCAAGTTTCAAAGAGTTACTACAAACCATGTTGGATTTAGAGTTCCAAATTCATCTATCTATATAGGAGAGAACAGAGTGAAACCTAAAAGTAAAACTGCTACTGTAAACGAAAGCTTCAACCTAGAAGAACAAAATTTGGTGAGCCAAGTGGGATTTGTGTACTGATCATTACCACCAAGTATCATCAAGATTCGGTGAAAAAATATTTGCTGGTATTTCGGAAACTCGTTATTTGTTAGAAGCTTGGCAACCCCTCTCAATTAAAGAGCTTTTCCACAGTCTGTGCCTAGGACTACTTGAAGAGGAAACAAAACATAGAGAAAAAACAGAGAACTACTTTTTTTTGTCAAGTTTCAACGAGCTACTACAAACCATGTTGGATTTACAGTTCCAAATTCATCTATCAATATTGGAGAGAACAGTGGGAAACCTAATTATAAAAACTGCTACAGTAGACGAACGCTTCAACCTAGAAGAACAAAATTTGGTGAACCAAGTGAAATTTGTGTACCGATCATTACAACCACGTATCATCAACATTGGGTAAAAAAATGTTCGCTGGTATTTCAGAAACTCGTAATTTCTTGGAAGCTTGTCAACCAGTCTCAATGAAAGTGCTTTTCCACAGTCTGTGCCTAGGACTACTTGAAGAGGAAACAAAACATAGAGACAAAACAGAGAACTCCTTTATTTTCTCAAGTTTCAAAGATCTACTACAAACCATGTTGGATTTATAGTTCCAAATTCATCTATCTAAATAGGAGAGAACACAGTGAAACCTAAATATAAAAATTGCTACTGTAGACGAACGCTTCAAACTAGAAGAACAAAATTTGGTGAGCCAAGTGGGATTTGTGTACCGATCATTACCACCACGTATCATGAACATTGGGTGAAAAAATATTTGCTGGTATTTCGGAAACTCGTAATTTCTTGGAATCTTGGCAACCCCTTTCAATGAAAGTGCTTTTCCACTGTCTCTGCTTAGGGCTACATGAAACGGAAACAAATCATAGAGACAAAACTGAAAACTCCTTTATTTTGTCAAGTTTCAAAGAGCTACTACAAACCATGTTGGATTTAGAGTTCCAAATTTATCTATCAATATAGGAGAGAACAGAGTGCAACCTAAAAATGAAAACTGCTACTGTAAACGAACGCTTCAACCTAGAAGAACAAAATTTGGTGAGCCAAGTGGGAATTGTGGACTTGTCATTACCACCACGCATCATCATGTTTGGGTGAAAAAATATTTGCTGGTATTTCGAAACTCGTTATTTCTTCGAAGCTTGGCAACACCTCTCAATGAAAGTGCTTTTCCAACGTCTGTGCCTAGGGCAACTTTAAGAAGAAACCAATCATAGAGACAAAACTGAGAACTCCTTTCTTTTGGCAAGTTTCAAAGAGCTACTAGAAACCATGTTGGATTTAGAGTTCCAAATTCATCTATCTATATAGGAAAGAACAGAGTGAAACCTAAAAATAAAAACTGCTAATGTAGAGGAATGCTTCAACCTAGAAGAACAAAATTTGGTATGCCATGTGGGATTTGTGTACCTTCCTTACCACCAAGTATCATCAAGATTGGGTGAAAAAATATTTGCTGGTATTTCGGAAACTCGTTATTTTTAGAAGCTTGGCAGCCCCTCTCAATTAAAGTGCTTTTCCACAGTCTGTGCCAGGGCTACTAGAAGAGGAAACAAACCATAGAGACAAAAATGAGAACTCCTTTATTTTATCAAGTTTCAAAGAGCTACTACAAACCATGTTGGATTTAGAGTTCCAAATTCATCTATATATATATTAGAAAACACAGTGAAACCTAAAAATAAAAACTGCTACTGTAGACGAATGCTTCAACCTAGAAGAACAGAGTTTGGTGAGCCAAGTGGGATTTGTGTACTTGTCCTTACCACCAAGTATCAGCAAGATTGGGTGAAAAAATATTTGCTGGTATTTCGGAAACTCGTTATTTGTTAGAAGCTTGGCAACCCCTCTCAATGAAAGTGCTTTTCCACAGTCTGTGCCAGGGCTAATTGAAGAGGAAACAAACCATGGAGACAAAACTGACAAGTACTTTATTTTGTCAAGTTTCAAAGAGCTAGTACAAACCATGTTGGATTTAGAGTTCCAAATTTATCTATCCATATAGGGGAGAACAGAGTGAAACCTAAAAATAAAAACTGCTACTGAAAACGAACGCATCAACCTAGAAGAACGAAATTTGGTGAGTCAATTGAGATTTGTGTACCAATCATTACCACCACGTATCCTCAACATGGGGTGAAAAAATATTTGCTGGTATTTCGGAACCTCGTAATTTCTTGGAAGCTTGGCAACCCCTTTCAATGAAAGTGCTTTTCCACAGCCTCTGCTTAGAGCTACATGAAACGGAAACAAAGCATAGACACAAAACTGAAAACTCCTTTAATTTGTCACGTTTCAAAGAGCTACTACAAACCATGTTGGATTTAGAGTTCCAAATTTATCTATCAATATAGGAGAGAACAGAGTGCAACCTAAAAATGAAAACTGCTACTGTAAATGAACGCTTCAACCTAGAAGAACAAAATTTGGTGAGCCAAGTGGGAATTGTGGACTTGTCATTACCACCACGCATCATCATGTTTGGGTGAAAAAATATTTGCTGGTATTTCGGAAAATCGTAATTTCTTGGAAGCTTGGCAAACCCTCTCAATGAAAGTGCATTTCCACCGTGTGTGCCTAGGGCTACTTGAAGAGGAAAAAATCCTAGAGACAAAACTGAGAACTCCTTTATTTTGTCAAGTTTCAAAGAGCTACTACAATCCATATTGGATTTAGAGTTCCAAATTCATCTGTCTATATAGTAGAGAACAGAGTGAAAACTAAATATAAAAACTGCTACTGTAGACGAACGCTTCAACCTAGAAGAACAAAATTTGGTGAGCCAAGTGGGATTTGTGTACCGATCTTCACCACCAAGTATCATCAAGATTGGGTGAAAAAATATTTGCTGGTATTTCGGAAACTCGTTATTTCTTAGAAGCTTCGCAATCCCTCTCAATGAAAGTGCTTT
Source organism: Callospermophilus lateralis (assembly GCF_048772815.1). NCBI lineage: Eukaryota > Metazoa > Chordata > Mammalia > Rodentia > Sciuridae > Callospermophilus > Callospermophilus lateralis. The sequence goes on along the minus strand of NW_027513330.1, from coordinate 159,347 downwards.
TCCACAGTCAGTGCCTAGTGATACTTGAAGAGGAAACAATCCATAGAGAAAAAACTGAGAACTCCTTTATTTTTTCAAGTTTCAAAGAGTTACTACAAACCATGTTGTATTTAGAGTTCCAAATTCATCTATCTATATAGGAGAGAACAGAGTGAAACCTAAAAGTAAAACTGCTACTGTAAATGAAAGCTTCAACCTAGAAGAACAAAATTTGGTGAGCCAAGTGGGATTTGTGTACTTATCATTACCACCAAGTATCATCAAGATTCGGTGAAAAAATATTTGCTGGTATTTCGGAAACTCGTTATTTGTTAGAAGCTTGGCAACCCCTCTCAATTAAAGTGCTTTTCCACAGTCTGTGCCTAGGACTATTTGAAGAGGAAACAAAACATAGAGAAAAAACAGAGAACTACTTTATTTTGTCAAGTTTCAACGAGGTACTACAAACCATGTTGGATTTAGAGTTCCAAATTCATCTATCAATATTGGAGAGAACAGTGGGAAACCTAATTATAAAAACTGCTACAGTAGACGAACGCTTCAACCTAGAAGAACAAAATTTGGTGAACCAAGTGAAATTTGTGTACCGATCATTACAACCACGTATCATCAACATTGGGTAAAAAAATATTCGCTGGTATTTCAGAAACTCGTAATTTCTTGGAAGCTTGTCAACCCCTCTCAATGAAAGTGCTTTTCCACACTCTGTGCCTAGGACTACTGGAAGAGGAAACAAAACATAGAGACAAAACAGAGAACTCCTTTATTTTGTCAAGTTTCAAAGATCTACTACAAACCATGTTGGATTTATAGTTCCAAATTCATCTATCTAAATAGGAGAGAACACAGTGAAACGTAAATATAAAAATTGCTACTGTAGACGAACGCTTCAACCTAGAAGAACAAAATTTGGTGAGCCAAGTGGGATTTGTGTACCGATCATTACCACCAGGTATCATCAACATTGGGTGAAAAAATATTTGCTGGTATTTCGGAAACTCGTAATTTCTTGGAATCTTGGCAACCCCTTTCAATGAAAGTGCTTTTCCACAGTCTCTGCTTAGGGCTACATGAAACGGAAACAAATCATAGAGACAAAACTGAAAACTCCTTTATTTTGTCAAGTTTCAAAGAGCTACTACAAACCATGTTGGATTTAGAGTTCCAAATTTATCTATCAATATAGGAGAGAACAGAGTGCAACCTAAAAATGAAAACTGCTACTGTAAACCAACGCTTCAACCTAGAAGAACAAAATTTGGTGAGCCAAGTGGGAATTGTGGACTTGTCATTACCACCACGCATCATCATGTTTGGGTGAAAAAATATTTGCTGGTATTTCGAAACTCGTTATTTCTTCGAAGCTTGGCAACACCTCTCAATGAAAGTGCTTTTCCAACGTCTGTGCCTAGGGCTACTTTAAGAGGAAACCAATCATAGAGACAAAACTGAGAACTCCTTTATTTTGGCAAGTTTCAAAGAGCTACTACAAACCATGTGAGACTTAGAGTTCCAAATTCATCTATCTATATAACAGAGAACAGAGTGAAACCTAAATATAAAAACTGCTACTGTAGACGAACGCTTCAACCTACAAGAACAAAATTTGGGGAGCCAAGTGGGATTTGTGTACCGATCATTACCACCAAGTATCATCAATATTGGGTGAAAAAATATTTGCTGGTATATCGGAAACTCGTTATTTCTTAGAAGCTTGGCAACCCCTCTCAATGAAAGTGCTATTCCACCGTCTGTGCCTAGGGCAACTTTAAGAAGAAACCAATCATAGAGACAAAACTGAGAACTCCTTTCTTTTGGCAAGTTTCAAAGAGCTACTAGAAACCATGTTGGATTTAGAGTTCCAAATTCATCTATCTATATAGGAAAGAACAGAGTGAAACCTAAAAATAAAAACTGCTAATGTAGAGGAATGCTTCAACCTAGAAGAACAAAATTTGGTATGCCATGTGGGATTTGTGTACCTTCCTTACCACCAAGTATCATCAAGATTGGGTGAAAAAATATTTGCTGGTATTTCGGAAACTCGTTATTTTTAGAAGCTTGGCAGCCCCTCTCAATTAAAGTGCTTTTCCACAGTCTGTGCCAGGGCTACTAGAAGAGGAAACAAACCATAGAGACAAAAATGAGAACTCCTTTATTTTATCAAGTTTCAAAGAGCTACTACAAACCATGTGGATTTAGAGTTCCAAATTCATCTATATATATATTAGAAAACACAGTGAAACCTAAAAATAAAAACTGCTACTGTAGACGAATGCTTCAACCTAGAAGAACAGAGTTTGGTGAGCCAAGTGGGATTTGTGTACTTGTCCTTACCACCAAGTATCAGCAAGATTGGGTGAAAAAATATTTGCTGGTATTTCGGAAACTCGTTATTTGTTAGAAGCTTGGCAACCCCTCTCAATGAAAGTGCTTTTCCACAGTCTGTGCCAGGGCTAATTGAAGAGGAAACAAACCATGGAGACAAAACTGACAAGTACTTTATTTTGTCAAGTTTCAAAGAGCTAGTACAAACCATGTTGGATTTAGAGTTCCAAATTTATCTATCCATATAGGGGAGAACAGAGTGAAACCTAAAAATAAAAACTGCTACTGAAAACGAACGCATCAACCTAGAAGAACGAAATTTGGTGAGTCAATTGAGATTTGTGTACCAATCATTACCACCACGTATCCTCAACATGGGGTGAAAAAATATTTGCTGGTATTTCGGAACCTCGTAATTTCTTGGAAGCTTGGCAACCCCTTTCAATGAAAGTGCTTTTCCACAGCCTCTGCTTAGAGCTACATGAAACGGAAACAAAGCATAGACACAAAACTGAAAACTCCTTTAATTTGTCACGTTTCAAAGAGCTACTACAAACCATGTTGGATTTAGAGTTCCAAATTTATCTATCAATATAGGAGAGAACAGAGTGCAACCTAAAAATGAAAACTGCTACTGTAAATGAACGCTTCAACCTAGAAGAACAAAATTTGGTGAGCCAAGTGGGAATTGTGGACTTGTCATTACCACCACGCATCATCATGTTTGGGTGAAAAAATATTTGCTGGTATTTCGGAAAATCGTAATTTCTTGGAAGCTTGGCAAACCCTCTCAATGAAAGTGCATTTCCACCGTGTGTGCCTAGGGCTACTTGAAGAGGAAAAAATCCTAGAGACAAAACTGAGAACTCCTTTATTTTGTCAAGTTTCAAAGAGCTACTACAATCCATATTGGATTTAGAGTTCCAAATTCATCTGTCTATATAGTAGAGAACAGAGTGAAAACTAAATATAAAAACTGCTACTGTAGACGAACGCTTCAACCTAGAAGAACAAAATTTGGTGAGCCAAGTGGGATTTGTGTACCGATCATCACCACCAAGTATCATCAAGATTGGGTGAAAAAATATTTGCTGGTATTTCGGAAACTCGTTATTTCTTAGAAGCTTCGCAATCCCTCTCAATGAAAGTGCTTTTCCACAGTCAGTGCCTAGTGATACTTGAAGAGGAAACAATCCATAGAGAAAAAACTGAGAACTCCTTTATTTTTTCAAGTTTCAAAGAGTTACTACAAACCATGTTGTATTTAGAGTTCCAAATTCATCTATCTATATAGGAGAGAACAGAGTGAAACCTAAAAGTAAAACTGCTACTGTAAATGAAAGCTTCAACCTAGAAGAACAAAATTTGGTGAGCCAAGTGGGATTTGTGTACTTATCATTACCACCAAGTATCATCAAGATTCGGTGAAAAAATATTTGCTGGTATTTCGGAAACTCGTTATTTGTTAGAAGCTTGGCAACCCCTCTCAATTAAAGTGCTTTTCCACAGTCTGTGCCTAGGACTATTTGAAGAGGAAACAAAACATAGAGAAAAAACAGAGAACTACTTTATTTTGTCAAGTTTCAACGAGGTACTACAAACCATGTTGGATTTAGAGTTCCAAATTCATCTATCAATATTGGAGAGAACAGTGGGAAACCTAATTATAAAAACTGCTACAGTAGACGAACGCTTCAACCTAGAAGAACAAAATTTGGTGAACCAAGTGAAATTTGTGTACCGATCATTACAACCACGTATCATCAACATTGGGTAAAAAAATATTCGCTGGTATTTCAGAAACTCGTAATTTCTTGGAAGCTTGTCAACCCCTCTCAATGAAAGTGCTTTTCCACACTCTGTGCCTAGGACTACTGGAAGAGGAAACAAAACATAGAGACAAAACAGAGAACTCCTTTATTTTGTCAAGTTTCAAAGATCTACTACAAACCATGTTGGATTTATAGTTCCAAATTCATCTATCTAAATAGGAGAGAACACAGTGAAACGTAAATATAAAAATTGCTACTGTAGACGAACGCTTCAACCTAGAAGAACAAAATTTGGTGAGCCAAGTGGGATTTGTGTACCGATCATTACCACCAGGTATCATCAACATTGGGTGAAAAAATATTTGCTGGTATTTCGGAAACTCGTAATTTCTTGGAATCTTGGCAACCCCTTTCAATGAAAGTGCTTTTCCACAGTCTCTGCTTAGGGCTACATGAAACGGAAACAAATCATAGAGACAAAACTGAAAACTCCTTTATTTTGTCAAGTTTCAAAGAGCTACTACAAACCATGTTGGATTTAGAGTTCCAAATTTATCTATCAATATAGGAGAGAACAGAGTGCAACCTAAAAATGAAAACTGCTACTGTAAACCAACGCTTCAACCTAGAAGAACAAAATTTGGTGAGCCAAGTGGGAATTGTGGACTTGTCATTACCACCACGCATCATCATGTTTGGGTGAAAAAATATTTGCTGGTATTTCGAAACTCGTTATTTCTTCGAAGCTTGGCAACACCTCTCAATGAAAGTGCTTTTCCAACGTCTGTGCCTAGGGCTACTTTAAGAGGAAACCAATCATAGAGACAAAACTGAGAACTCCTTTATTTTGGCAAGTTTCAAAGAGCTACTACAAACCATGTGAGACTTAGAGTTCCAAATTCATCTATCTATATAACAGAGAACAGAGTGAAACCTAAATATAAAAACTGCTACTGTAGACGAACGCTTCAACCTACAAGAACAAAATTTGGGGAGCCAAGTGGGATTTGTGTACCGATCATTACCACCAAGTATCATCAATATTGGGTGAAAAAATATTTGCTGGTATATCGGAAACTCGTTATTTCTTAGAAGCTTGGCAACCCCTCTCAATGAAAGTGCTATTCCACCGTCTGTGCCTAGGGCTACTTGAGGAGGAAAGAAACAATAGAGACAAAACTTAGAACTCCTTTATTTTGTCAAGGTTCAAAGAGCTACTAGAAACCATGTTGGATTTAGAGTTCTAAATTCATCTATCTATATAGGAGAGAACAGAGTGAAACCTAAAAATAAAAACTGCTACTGAAAACGAACGCATCAACCTAGAAGAACAAAATTTGGTGAGTCAAGTGGGATTTGTAAACCGATCATTACCACCACGTATCAAAAACATTGGGTGAAAAAATATTTGCTGGTATTTCAGAAACTCGTAATTTCTTGGAAGCTTGGCAACCCCTCTCAATGAAAGTGCTTTTCCACAGTCTCGGCTTAGGGCTACTTGAAGAGGAAACAAATGTTAAGTCAAAACTGAGAACTCCTTTATGTTGTCAAGTTTCAAAGAGCTACTACAAACCATGTTGGATTTAGAGTTCCAAATTCATTAATCCATATAGCAGAGAACAGAGTGAAACCTAAATATAAAAACTGCTACTGTAAACGAACGCTTCAACCTAGAAGAACAAAATTTGCTGAGCCAAGTGGGAATTCTGGACTTGTCATTACCACCACGCATCATCAAGATTGGGTGAAAAAATATTTGCTGGTATTTCGGAAACTCGTATTTTCTTGGAAGCTTGGCAACCCCTCTCAATGAAAGTTCTTTTCCACCGTCTGTGCCTGGGGCTACTTGAGGAGGAAACAAACAATAGAGAAAAAATTTAGAACTCCTTTATTTTGTCAAGTTTCAAAGAGCTACTACAAACCATGTTGGATGTAGAGTTCCAAATTCATCTATCTATATAGCAGAGAACAGAGTGAAATCTAAATATAAAAACTGCTACTGTAGACGAACGCTTCAAACTAGAACAACAAAATTTGGTGAGACAAGTGGGATTTGTGTACCGATCATTACCACAAAGTATCATCAAGATTGGGTGTAAAAATATTTGCTGGTATTTCGGAATCTCGTAATTTCTTGGAAGCTTGGCAACCCCTCTCAATGAAAGTGCTTTTCCACAGTCTCGGCTTAGGGCTACTTGAAAAGGAAACAAATATTAAGTCAAAACTGAGAACTCCTTTATGTTGTCAAGTTTCAAAGAGCTACTACAAACCATGTTGGATTTAGAGTTCCAAATTCATCTATCTATATAATAGAGAACAGAGTGAAACCTAAAAATAAAAACTGCTACTGAAAACGAACGCATCAAACTAGAAGAATAAAATTTTCTGAGTCAAGTGGGATTTGTGTGATGATCATTACCACCACGTATCAGCAAGATTGGGTGAAAAAATATTTGCTGGTATTTCGGAAAATCGTTATTTCTTAGAAACTTGGCAACCCCTCTCAATGAAAGTGCTTTTCCACAGTCTGTGCCAGGGCTACTTGAAGAGGAAACACACCATAGAGAAAAAACTGAGAAGTCTTTTATTTTGTAAAGTTTCAAAGAGCTACTACAAACCATGTTGGATTTAGAGTTCCAAATTCATCTATCTATATAACAGAGAACAGAGTGAAACCTAAAAATAAAAACTTCTACTGTAGACGAATGCTTCAACCTAGAAGAAAAAAATCTGGTGAGCCAAGTGGGATTTGTGTACTTGTCCTTACCACCAAGTATCACCAAGATTGGGTGAAAAAATATTTGCTGGTATTTCGGAAACTCGTTATTTCTTAGAAGCTTGTCAACCCCTCTCAATGAAAGTGCCTTTCCACAGTCTGTGCCTAGGACTAGTTGAAGTGGTAACAAAACATAGAGACAAAACTGAGAACTACTTTATTTTGCCAAGTTTCAAAGAGCTACTGCAAACTATGTTGGATTCAGTGTTCCAAATTCATCTATCTATATAGGAGAGAACAGAGTGCAACCTAAATGTAAAAACTGCTACTGTAAACGAACGCTTCAACCTAGAAGAACAAAAATTTTTGGGCCAATTGTAATTTGTGTACTTGTAATTACCACCACGTATCATCAACATTGGGTGAAAAAATTATTGCTGGTATTTCGGAAACTCGTAATTTCTTTGAAGCTTGGCAACCCCTCTCAATGAAAGTGCTTTTACACAGTCTGTGCCAGGGCTACTTGAAGAGGAAACAAACCATAGAGACAAAACTGAGAAGTCCTTTATTTTGTCAAGTTTCAAAGAGCGACTACAAACCATGGTGAATTTAGAGTTCCAAAATCATCTATCTATATAGGAGAGAGCAGAGGGAAACCTAATAAAAACTGCTACTGTAAACGAACGCTTCAACCTAGAAGAACAAAATTTCGTGAGCCAAGTGGGATTTGTGGACTTCTCATTACCACCACGCATCAACAAGATTGGGTGAAAAAATATTTGCTGGTATTTCGGAAACTCGTAATTTCTTGGAAGCTTGGCAACCCCTTTCAATGAAAGTGCTTTTCCACAGTCTGTGCCAGGGCTACTTGAAGAGGAAACAAACCATAGAGTCAAAACTGAGAAGTTCTTTATTTTGTCAAGTTTCAAAGAGCTACTACAAACCATGGTGAATTTAGAGTTCCAAATTCATCATTCTATATAGGAGAGAACAGAGTGAAACCTAAAAATAAAAACTGCTACTGAAAACGAATGCATCAACCTAGAAGAACAAAATTTGGTGAGTCAAGTGGGATTTGTGTACCGATCATTACCACCACGTATCAAAAACATTGGGTGAAAAAATATTTGCTGGTATTTCGGAAACTCTTAATTTCTTGGAAGCTTGGCAACCCTCTCAATGACATTGCTTTTCCACAGTCTGTGCCTAGGACTACATGAAGAGGAAAAAAACATAGAGACAAAACTGAGAACTACTTTATTTTGTCAAGTTTCAAAGAGCTACTGCAAACCATGTTGGATTTAGAGTTCCAAATTCATCTATCTATATAGGAGAGAACAGAGGAAAACCTAAGTATAAAAACTGCTACTGTAGAGGAACGCTAAAACCTAGAAGAACAAAATTTGTTGAGCCAAGTGGGATTTGTGTACAGATCATTACCACCAAGTATCATCAAGATTGGGTTAAAAATTATTTGCTGGTATTTCGGAAACTCGTATTTTCTTGGAAGCTTGGCAACCCCTCTCAATGAAAGTGCTTTTCCACAGTCTCGGCTTAGGGCTACTTGAAGAGGAAACAAATCTTAAGTCAAAACTGAGAACTCCTTTATGTTGTCAAGTTTCAAAGAGCTACTACAAACCATGTTGGATTTAGAGTTCCAAATCCATCTATCTATATAACAGAGAACAGAGTGAAACCTAAAAATAAAAACTGCTACTGTAGACGAATGCTTCAACCTAGAAAAACAAAATTTGGTGAGCCAAGTGGGATTTGTGTACTTGTCCTTACCACCAAGTATCAGCAAGTTTGGGTGAAAAAATATTTGCTGGTGTTTCGGAAACTCGTTATTTCTTAGAAGCTTGGCAACCCCTCTCAATGAAAGTGCTTTTCCACAGTCTTTGCCAGGGCTACTTGAGGAGGAAACAAACCATAGAGACAAAACTTAGAACTCCTTTATTTTGTCAAGTTTCAAAGAGCTACTACAAACCATGTTGGCTTTAGAGTTAAAAATTCATCTATCTATATAGGAGAGAATAGAGTGAAACCTAAAATAAAAACTGCTACTGTAAACGAACGCTTCAACATAGAAGAACAAAATTTCGTGAGCCAAGTGGGATTTGTGGACTTGTCATTACCACCACGCATCAACAAGATTGGGTGAAAAAATATTTGCTGGTATTTCGGAAACTCATTATTTCCTAGAAGCTTGGCACCCATCTCAATGAAAGTGCCTTTCCACAGTCTGTGCCTAGGACTACTTGAAGTGAAAACAAAACATAGAGACAAAACTGAGAACTACTTTATTTTGCCAAGTTTCAAAGAGCTACTGCAAACTATGTTGGATTCAGTGTTCCAAATTCATCTATCTATATAGGAGAGAACAGAGTGCAACCTAAATATAAAAACTGCTACTGTAAACGAACGCTTCAACCTAGAAGAACAAAATTTGGTGAGCCAAGTGTAATTTGTGTACTTGTCATTACCACCACGTTTCATCAACATTGGGTGAAAAAATATTTGCTGGTATTTCGGAAACTCGTAATTTCTTGGAAGCTTGGCAACCCCTCTCAATGAAAGTGCTTTTACACAGTCTGTGCCAGGGCTACTTGAAGAGGAAACAAACCATAGAGACAAAACTGAGAAGTCCTTTATTTTGTCAAGTTTCAAAGAGCTACTACAAACCATGGTGAATTTAGAGTTCCAAATTCATCTATCTATATAGGAGAGAACAGAGTGAAACCTAAAAATAAAAACTGCTACTGCAAACGAATGCATCAACCTAGAAGAACAAAATTTGGTGAGTCAAGTGGGATTTGTGTACCGATCATTACCACCACGTATCAAAAACATTGGGTGAAAAAATATTTGCTGGTATTTCGGAAACTCGTAATTTCTTGGAAGCTTGGCAACCCCTCTCAATGACATTGCTTTTCCACAGTCTGTGCCTAGGACTACTTGAAGAGGAAAAAAAACATAGAGACAAAACTGAGAACTACTTTATTTTGTCAAGTTTCAAAGAGCTACTGCAAACCATGTTGGATTTAGAGATCCAAATTCATCTATCAATATAGGAGAGAACAGAGTGAAATCTAAATATAAAAACTGCTACTGTAAACGAATGCTTCAACCTAGAAGAACAAAATTTGGTGAGCCAAGTGGGATTTGTGGACTAGTCATTACCACCACGAATCATCAAGATTGGGTGAACAAATATTTGCTGGTATTTCGGAAACTCGTATTTTTTTGGAAGCTAGGCAACCCCTCTCAATGAAAGTGCTTTTCCACCGTCTCTGTCTAGGGCTACTTGAAGAGGAAAAAAATCATAGAGACAAAACTGAGAACTCCTTTTTTTTGTCAAGTTTCAAAGACCTACTACAAACCATGTTGGATTTAGAGTTCCAAATTCATCTATCTATATAGGAGAGAACAGAGTGAAACCTAAAAATAAAAACTGCTACTGTAGACGAACGCTTCAACCTAGAAGAACAAAATTTGCTGAGACAAGTGGGATTTGTGTACCGACCATTACCACCAAGTATCATCAAGATTGGGTGTAAAAATATTTGCTGGTATTTCGGAATCTCGTAATTTCTTGGAAGCTTGGCAACCGCTCTCAATGAAAGTGCTTTTCCACAGTCTCTGCTTAGGGCTACACTGAAGAGGAAACAAACCATAGAGACAAAACTTAGAACTCCTTTATTTTGTCAAGTTTCAAAGAGCTACTACAAACCATGTTGGATTTAGAGTTCCAAATTCATCTATCTATATAGCAGAGAACAGAGTGAAACCTAAATATAAAAACTGCTACTGTAAACGAACGCTTCAACCTAGAACAACAAAATTTGGTGAGCCAAGTGGGATTTGTGTACTGATCATTACCACCAAGTATCATCAACATTGGGTTAAAAAATATTTGCTGGTATTTCGGAAACTCGTATTTTCTTGGAAGCTAGGCAAACCCTCTCAATGAAAGGGCTTTTCCAACGTCTGTGCCTAGGGCTACTTGAAGAGGAAAAAAATCATAGAGACAAAACTGAGAACTCCTTTATTTTGTCAAGTTTCAAAGAGCTACTACACACCATGTTGGATTTAGAGTTCCAAATTTATCTATCTATATAGGAGAGAACAGAGTGAAACCTAAAAATAAAAACTGCTACTGTAGACGAAAGCTTCAACACAGAAGAACAAAATTTGGTGAGCAAAGTGGGATTTGTGTACTTATAATTATCAACAAGTATCATCAAGATTGGGTGAAAAAAATTTGCTGGTATTTCGAAACCAATTATTTCTTAGAAGCTTGGCAACCCCGCTCAATTAAAGTGCTTTTCCACACTCTGTGCCTAGGGCTACTTGAAGATGAAACAAACCATACAGACAAAACTGGGAATTCCTTTATTTTGTCAAGTTTCAAAGAGCTACTACAAACCATGTTGGATTTAGAGTTCCAAAATCATCTATCTAAATACGAGAGAACAGTTTGAAACCTAAAAATAAAAACTGCTACTGTAAACGAACGCTTCAACCTAGATGAACAAAACTTGGTGACCCAAGTGGGATTTGTGCACTTGTCATTACCACCACGTATCATCAAAATTGGGTGAAAAAATATTTGCTGGTATTTCAGAAACTCGTAATTTCTTGGAAGCTTGGCAACCTCTCTCAATAAAAGTGCTTTTCCACAGTCTCTGTTTAGGGCTACTTGAAGCAGAAACAAATCATAGAGACAAAACTGAGAACTCCTTTATTTTGTGAAGTTTCAAAGAGCTACTACAAACCATATTGGATTTAGAGTTCCAAATTCATCTATCTATATAGCAGAGAACAGAGTAAAACCTAAATATAAAAAGTGCTATTGTAGATGAACGCTTCAACCTAGAAGAACAAAATTTGGTGAGCCAAGTGGGATTTGTGTCCCGATCTTCACCAGCAAGTATCATCAAGATTGGGTGAAAAAATATTTTCTGGTAATTCGGAAACTCGTTATTTCTGAGAAGCTTGGCAACCCCTCTCAATGAAAGTGCTTTTCCACATTCTCTGCTTAGGGCTACTTGAAGCGGAAACAAATCATAGAGACAAAACTGAGAACTCCTTTATTTTTTCAAGTTTGAAAGAGCTACTACAAACCATGTTGGATTTAGAGTTCCAAATTCATGTATCTATATAGGAGAGAACAGAGTGAAACCTAAAAATAAAAACTGCTACTGAAAATGAATGCTTCAAAAAAGAAGAACAAAATTTGGTAAGTGAAGTGGGATTTGTGTACCGATCGTAAACACCAAGTATCATCAAGATTGGGTGAAAAAATATTTGCTGGTATTTCGGAAACTCGTAATTTCTTGGAAGCTTGGCAACCCCTCTCAATGAAAGTGCTTTTCCACAGTCTGTTCCTAGGGGTACTTGAACAGGAAACAAACCATAAAGACAAAACTGAGAACTCGTTTATTTTGTCAAGTTTCAAAGAGCTACTACAAACCATGTTGGATTTAGAGTTCCAAATTCATCTATCTAAATACGAGAGAACAGATTGAAACCTAAAAATAAAAACTGCTACTGTAAACGAACGCTTCAACCCAGACGAACAAAACTTGGTGACCCAAGTGGGATTTTGCACTTGTCATTACCACCACGTATCATCAAATTTGGGTGAAAAAATATTTGCTGGTATTTCGGAAACTCGTAATTTCTTGGAAGCTTGGCAACCTCTCTCAATAAAAGTGCTTTTCCACAGTCTCTGTTAGGGCTACTTGAAGCGGAAACAAATCATAGAGACAAAACTGAGAACTCCTATATTTTGTGAAGTTTCAAAGGAGCTACTACAAACCATATTGGATTTAGAGTTCCAAATTCATCTATCTATATAGCAGAGAACAGAGTGAAACCTAAATATAAAACTGCTACTGTAGACGAGCGCTTCAACCTAGAAGAACAAAATTTGGTGAGCCAAGTGGGATTTGGATACCGATAATTACCACCACATATCATCAACTTTGGGTGACAAAATATTTGCTGGTATTTCGGAAACTCGTAATTTCTTGGAAGCTTGGCAACCCCTCTCAATGAAAGTGCGTATCCACCGTCTGTGCCTAGGGCTACTTGAAGAGGAAACAAACCATAGAGACAAAACAGAGAACTCCTTTATTTTGTCAAGTTTCAAAGAGCCACTACAAACCATGTTGGATTTAGAGTTCCAAATTCATCTATCTATATAGCAGAGAACAGTGAAACCTAAACATAAAAACTGCTACTGTAGACGAACGCTTCAACCAAGAAGAACAAAATTTGGTGATTCAAGTGGGATTTGTGAACTGATCATTACCACCAAATATCATCAAGATTGGGTGAAAAAAATATTTGCTTGTATTTCGGAAACTCGTAATATGTTGTAACCTTTGCAACCCCTGTCAAGGAAAGTGCTTTTCCACAGTCTGTGATTAGGACTACTTGAAGCGGAAACAAATCATAGAGACAAAAGTGAGAACTCCTTTACTTTGTCAAGTTTCAAAGAGCTACTACAAACCATTGTTGGATTTAGAGTTCCAATTCATCTATCCATATAGGAGAGAACAGAGTGAAACCTAAATATAAAAATTGCTACTGTAGACAAACGCTTCAACCTAGAAAAACAAAATTCGGTGAGCCAAGTGCGATTTGTGTACTGATCATTACCACCAAGTGTCATCAAGATTGCGTGAAAAAGTATTTGCTGGTATTTCAGAAACTCGTTATTTCTTAGAAGCTTGGCAAACCCCAATCAATGAAAGTGCTTTTCCACAGTCTGTTCCTAGGGGTACTTGAAGAGGAAACAAACCATAGTGACAAAAGTGAGAACTCCTTTATTTTGTCAAGGTTCAAAGAGCTACTACAACCATGTTGGATTAAAAGTTCCAAATTCATCTATCTACATAGGAGAGAACAGAGTGAAACCTAAACATAAAAACTGCTACTGTAAACGAACGCTTGAACCTAGAGGAACAAAATTTGGTAAGCCAAGTGGGATTTGTGGACTTGTCAATACCACCACGTATCATCAAGATTGGGTAAAAAAAATATTTGCTGGTATTTCGGAAACTCTTAATTTCTTGGAAGCTTGGCAACCCCTCTCAATGAAAGTGCTTTTCCACAGTCTCTGCTTAGGGCTACTTGAAGTGAAAACAAATCATAGAGAAAAAATTGAGAACTCCTTTATTTTGTCAAGTTTCAAAGAGCTACTACAAACCAAATTGGATTTAGAGTTCCAAATTCATCTATCTATATAGGAGAGAACAGAGTGAAACCCAAAAATATAAACTGCTACTGAAAACGAAGGCTTCATCATAGAAGAACAAAATTTGGTGAGCCAAGTGGGATTTTTGTTCCGATCATTACCACCAAGTATCATCAAGTTTGGGTGAAAAAATATTTGCTCGTATTTCAGAAACTCGTTATTTCTTAGAAGCTTGGCAACCCCTTTCAATGAAAGTGCTTTTCCACAGTCTCTGCTAAGGGCTACATGAAGCGGAAACCAATCATAGAGACAAAACTGAAAACTCCTTTATTTTGTCAAGTTTCAAAGAGCTACTACAAACCATGTTGGATTTACAGTTCCAAAATTCATCTATCTATATTGGAGAGAACAGAGGGAACTTAAAAATATAAACTGCTACTGTAAATGAACGCTTCAACCTAGAAGAACAAAATTTGCTGAGTCAACTGGGATTTGTGTACCAATCATTACCACCAAGTATCCTCAAGATTGGGTGAAAAAATATTTGCTGGTATTTCGGAAATTCGTTTATTTTTTAGAAGCTTTCAACCCCTCTCAATGAAAGTGCTTTTCCACTGTCTGTGCCTAGGACTACTTGAAGAGGAAACAAACCATAGAGACAAAACTTAGAACTCCTTTACTTTGTCAAGTTTCAAAGAGCTATTACACACCATGTTGGATTTAGACTTCCAAATTAATCTATCTATATAGGAGAGAACAGAGTGAAACCTAAAAATAAAAACTGCTACTGTAGACGAAAGCTTCAACACAGAAGAACAAAATTTGGTGAGCAAAGTGGGATTTGTGTACTGATCATTACCACCAAGTCTCATCAACATTGGGTGAAAAAATATTTGCTGATATTTTGGAAACTCTTTATTTCTTAGAAGCTTGGCAACCCCGCTCAAATTAAAGTGCTTTTCCACACTCTGTGCCTAGGGCTACTTGAAGATGAAACAAACCATAGAGACAAAACTGGGAATTCCTTTATTTTGTCAAGTTTCAAAGAGCTACTACAAACCATGTTGGATTTAGAGTTCCAAAATTCATCTATCTAAATACGAGAGAACAATTGAAACCTAAAAATAAAAACTGCTACTGTAAACGAACGCTTCAACCTAGACGAACAAAACTTGGTGACCCAAGTGGGATTTGTGCACTTGTCATTACCACCACGTATCATCAAAATTGGGTGATAAAATATTTGCTGGTATTTCAGAAACTCGTAATTTCTTGGAAGCTTGGCAACCTCTCTCAATAAAAGTGCTTTTCCACAGTCTCTGTTTAGGGCTACTTGAAGCGGAAACAAATCATAGAGACAAAACTGAGAACTCTTTTATTTTGTGAAGTTTCAAAGAGCTACTACAAACCATATTGGATTTAGAGTTCCAAATTCATCTATCTATATAGCAGAGAACAGAGTAAAACCTAAATATAAAAAGGTGCTATTGTAGATGAACGCTTCAACCTAGAAGAAGAAAATTTGGTGAGCCAAGTGGGATTTGTGTACCATTCTTCACCAGCAAGTATCATCAAGATTGGGTGAAAAAATATTTCTGGTAATTCGGAAACTCGTTTATTTCTGAGAAGCTTGGCAACCCCTCTCAATGAAAGTGCTTTTCCACATTCTCTGCTTAGGGCTACTTGAAGCGGAAACAAATCATAGAGACAAAACTGAGAACTCCATTATTTTTTCAAGTTTGAAAGAGCTACTACAAACCATGTTGGATTTAGAGTTCCAAATTCATGTATCTATATAGGAGAGAACAGAGTAAACCTAAAAATAAAAACTGCTACTGAAAATGAATGCTTCAAAAAAGAAGAACAAAATTTGGTAAGTGAAGTGGATTTGTGTACCGATCATAAACACCAAGTATCATCAAGATTGGGTGAAAAAATATTTGCTGGTATTTCGGATACTCGTAATTTCTTGGAAGCTTGGCAACCCCTCTCAATGAAAGTGCTTTTCCACAGTCTGTTCCTAGGGGTACTTGAACAGGAAACAAACCATAAAGACAAAACTGAGAACTCGTTTATTTTGTCAAGATTCAAAGAGCTACTACAAACCATGTTGGATTTAGAGTTCCAAATTCATCTATCTATATAGCAGAGAACAGAGTGAAACCTAAATATAAAAACTGCTACTGTAGACGAGCGCTTCAACCTAGAAGAACAAAATTGGGTGAGCCAAGTTGGATTTGGATACCGATCATTACCACCACGTATCATCAACTTTGGGTGACAAAATATTTGCTGGTATTTCGGAAACTCGTAATTTCTTGGAAGCTTGACAACCCCTTTCAATGAAAGTGCTTTTCCACAGTCTGTGCTTAGGGCTACAGGAAGCGGAAACAAATCATAGAGACAAAACTGAGAACTCCTTTACTTTGTCAAGTTTCAAAGAGCTACTACAAACCATATTGGATTTAGAGTTCCAAATTCATCTATCTATATAAGAGAGAAGAGAGTGACACCTAAATATAAAAACTGCTACTGTAGACGAATGATTCAACCTAGAAGAACAAAATTTGGTGAGCCAAGTGGGATTTGTGTACTGATCATTACCACCAAGTGTCATCAAGATTGCGTGAAAAAATATTTGCTGGTATTTCATAAACTCGTTATTTCTTAGAAGCTTGGCAACCCCACTCAATGAAAGTGCTATTCCACAGTCTGTTTCTAGGGCTACTTGAAGAGGAAACAAACCATAGAGACAAAACTGAGAATTACTTTATTTTGTCAAGTTTCAAAGAGCTACTACAAACCATGTTGGATTTAGAGTTCCAAATTCATCTATCTAAATACGAGAGAAGAGATTGAAACCTAAAAATAAAAACTGCTACTGTAAACGAACGCTTCAACCTAGACGAACAAAACTTGGTGACCCAAGTGGGATTTGTGCACTTGTCATTACCACCACGTATCATCAAAATTGGGTGAAAAAATATTTGCTGGTATTTCAGAAACTCGTAATTTCTTGGAAGCTTGGCAACCTCTCTCAATAAAAGTGCTTTTCCACAGTCTCTGTTTAGGGCTACTTGAAGCGGAAACAAATCATAGAGACAAAACTGAGAACTCCTATATTTTGTGAAGTTTCACAGAGCTGCTACAAACCATATTGGATTTAGAGTTCCAAATTCATCTATCTATATAGCAGAGAACAGAGTAAAACCTAAATATAAAAAGTGCTATTGTAGACGAACGCTTCAACCTAGAAGAACAAAATTTGGTGAGCCAAGAGGAATTTGTGTACCGATCTTCACCAGCAAATATCATCAAGATTGGGTGAAAACATATTTGCTGGTAATTCGGAAACTCGTTATTTCTGAGAAGCTTGGCAACCCCTCTCAATGAAAGTGCTTTTCCACATTCTCTGCTTAGGGCTACTTGAAGCGGAAACAAATCATAGAGACAAAACTGAGAACTCCTTTATTTTTTCAAGTTTGAAAGAGCTACTACAAACCATGTTGGATTTAGAGTTCCAAATTCATCTATCTATATAGGAGAGAACAGAGTGAAACCTAAAAATAAATACTGCTACTGAAAATGAACGCTTCAACAAAGAAGAACAAAATTTGGTGAGTCAAGTGGGATTTGTGTACCGATCGTAAACACCAAGTATCATCAAGATTGGGTGAAAAAATATTTGCTGGTATTTCGGAAACTCATAATTTCTTGGAAGCTTGGCAACCCCTCTCAATGAAAGTGCTTTTCCACAGTCTGTGCCTAGAAGTACTTGAACAGGAAACAAACCATAAAGACAAAACTGAGAACTCCTTTATTTTGTCAAGATTCAAAGAGCTACTACAAACCATGTTGGATATAGAGTTCCAAATTCATCTATCTATATAGCAGAGAACAGAGTGAAACCTAAATATAAAAACTGCTACTGTAGACGAGCGCTTCAACCTAGAAGAACAAAATTTGGTGAGCCAAGTGGGATTTGGATACCGATCATTACCACCACATATCATCAACTTTGGGTGACAAAATATTTGCTGGTATTTCGGAATCTCGTAATTTCTTGGAAGCTTGGCAACCCCTTTCAATGAAAGTGCTTTTCCACAGTCTGTGCTTAGTGCTACATGAAGCGGAAACAAATCATAGAGACAAAACTGAGAACTCCTTTACTTTGTCAAGTTTCAAAGAGCTACTACAAACCATGTTGGATTTAGAGTTCCAAATTCATCTATCTATATAGGAGAGAACAGAGTGAAACCAAAAATAAAAACTGCTACTGAAGACGAATGCTTCAGCCTAGAAGAAAAAAATTTGGTGAGCCAAGTGGGATTTGTGGACTTGTTCTTACCACCAAGTATCATCAAGATTGGGTGAAAAAATATTTGCTGGTATTTCGGAAACTCGTAATTTGTTGGAACCTTGGCACCCCCTCTCAAGGAAAGTGCTTTTCCACAGTCACTGCTTAGGGCAACTTGAAGCGGAAACAAATCATAGAGACAAAACTGAGAACTCCTTTATTTTGTCAAGTTTCAAAGAGCTACTACAAACCATGTTGGATTTGGAGTTCCAAATTCATCTATCTATATAGCAGAGAACAGAATGAAACCTAAATATAGAAATTGCTACTGTAGAAGAACGCTTCAACCTTGAAGTACAAAATTTGGTGAGCCAAGTGGGATTTGTGTACTGATAATCACCACCAAGTATCATCAACATTGGGTGAAAAAATATTTGCGGGTATTTCGGAATCTCGTAATTTCTTGGAAGCTTGGCAACCCCATTCAATGAAAGGGCTTTCCCACAGTCTCTGCTTAGGGCTACATGAAGCAGAAACAAATCATAGAGACAAAACAGAGAACTCCTTTACTTTGTCAAGTTTCAAAGAGCTACTACAAACCATATTGGATTTAGAGTTCCAAATTCATCTATCTATATAGGAGAGAACAGAGTGAATTCTAAATATAAAAACTGCTACTGTAGACGAACGCTTCAACCTAGAAGGACAAAATTTGGTGAGCCAAGTGGGATTTGTGTACTGATCATTACCACTAAGTGTCATCAAGATTCGGTGAAAAAATATTTGCTGGTATTTCAGAAACTCGTTATTTCTTAGAAGCTAGGCAACCCCTCTAAATGAAAGTGCTTTTCCACACTCTGTGCCTACGTCTACTTGAAGAGTAAACAAAACATAGAGACAAAAATGAGAACTACTTTATTTTGTCACGTTTTAAAGAGCTACTGCAAACCATGTTGGATTTAGAGTTCCAAATTCATCTATCTATATAGGAGAGAACAGAGTGAAACCTAAATATAAAAACTGCTACTGTAGACAAATGCTTCAACATAGAAGAACAAAATTTGGTGAGCCAAGTGGGATTTCTGTACTGATCATCACCACCAAGTATCATCAGGATTGGGTGAAAAAATATTTGTTGGTATTTCGGAAACTCGTTATTTCTTAGAAGCTTGGCAACCCCTCTCAATGAAAGTGCTTTTCCTCTGTCTGTGCCTTGGGCTACTTGAAGAGGAAACAAACCATAGAGACAAAACTGAGAACTACTTTATTTTGTCACGTTTCAAAGAGCTACTGCAAACCATGTTGGATTTAGAGTTCCAAATTCATCTATCTATATAGGAGAGAACAGAGGGAAACCTAACAATAAAAACTGCTTCAGTAGACGAACGCTTCAACCTAGAATAACAAAATTTGGTGAGCCAAGTGGGATTTGTGTACTGATCATTACCACCAAGTATTATCAACATTGGGTGAAAAAATATTTGCTGGTATTTCGGAAACTCGTTATTTCTTAGAAGCTTGGCAAACCCTCTCAATGAAAGTGCTTTTCCACCGTCTGTGCCTAGGGCTACTTGAAGAGGAAACAAACCATAGTGACAAACCTGAGAACTCCTTTATTTTGTCAAGTTTCAAAGAGCTACTGCAAACCATGTTGGATTTAGAGTTCCAAATTCATCTATCTATATAGGAGACAACAGAGTGAAACCTAAAAATGAAAACAGCTACCGTAGACGAATGCTTCAACCAAGAAGAACAAAATTCGGTGAGCCAAGTGGGATTTGTGTACCGATCTTCACCACCAAGTATCATCAAGATTGGGTGAAAAAATATTTGCTGGTAGTTCGGAAACTCGTTATTTCTTAGAAACTTGGCAACAAGTCTCAATGAAAGTGCTTTTCCACAGTCTCTGCTTAAGGCTACTTGAAGCGGAAACATATCATAGAGACAAAACTGAGAACTCCTTTATTTTGTCAAGTTTCAAAGAGCTACTACAAACCATGTTGGATTTAGAGTTCCAAATTCATCTATCTATATAGGAGAGAACAGAGTGAAACCTAAAAATAAAAACTGCTACTGTAGACGAATGCTTCAACCTAGAAGATCAAAATTTGGTGAGCCAAGTGGGATTTGTGTACTTGTCCTTACCACCAAGTATCATCAAGATTGGGTGAAAAAATATTTGCTGGTATTTCGGAAACTCGTTATTTCTTAGAAGCTTGGCAACCCCTCTCAATGAAAGTCCTTTTCCACAGTCTACGCCAGGGCTACTAGAAGAGGAAACAAAACATAGAGACAAAACTGGAAACTACTTTATTTTCTCATGTTTCAAAGAGCTACTACAAACCATGTTGGATTTAGAGTTTAAAATTCATCTATCTATATAGGAGCGAACAGAGTGAAACCTAAAAATAAAAACTGCTACTGTAGACGAATGCTTCAACCTAGAAGATCAAAATTTGGTGAGCCAAGTGGGATTTGTGTACTTGTCCTTACCAGCAAGTATCATCAAGATTGGGTGAAAAAATATTTGCTGGTATTTCGGAAACTCGTAATTTCTTAGAAGCTTGGCAACCCCTCTCAATGAAAGCGCTTTTCCACTGTCTGTGCCTAGGGCTACTTGAAGAGGAAACAAACCATAGAGAAAAAACTGAGAACTACTTTATTTTGTCAATTTTCAAAGAGCTACTACAAACCATGTTGGATTTAGAGTTCCAAATTCATCTCTCTATATAGAAGAGAACAGAGTGAGACCTAAATATAAAAACTGCTACTGTAGACGAACGCTTCAACCTAGAAGAACAAAATTTGGTGAGCCAAGTGGTATTTGTGTACTTGTCCTTACCACCAAGTATCATCAAGATTGGGTGAAAATATATTTGCTGGTATTTCGAAAACTCGTTATTTCTTAGAACCTTGGCAACCCCTCTCAATGAAAGAGCTTTTCCACCGTTTGTGCCTGGAGCTACTTGAAGAGGAAACA
Source organism: Callospermophilus lateralis (assembly GCF_048772815.1). Taxonomy (NCBI): domain Eukaryota; kingdom Metazoa; phylum Chordata; class Mammalia; order Rodentia; family Sciuridae; genus Callospermophilus; species Callospermophilus lateralis. The sequence goes on along the minus strand of NW_027513330.1, from coordinate 138,050 downwards.
AACCATAGAGACAAAACTGAGAACTCCTTTATTTTGTCAAGTTTCAAAGAGCTACTGCAAACCATGTTGGATTTAGAGTTCCAAATTCATCTATCTATATAGGAGAGAACAGAGTGAAACCTAAATATAAAAACTGCTACTGTACACGAACAATTCAACGTAGAAGAACAAAATTTGGTGAGCCAAGTGGGATTTGTGTACTGATCATCACCACCAAGTATCATCAAGATTGGGTGAAAAAATATTTGTTGGTATTTCGGAAACTCGTTATTTCTTAGAAGCTTGACAACCCCTCTCAATGAAAGTGCTTTTCCACTGTCTGTGCCTAGGGCTACTTTAAGAGGAAACAGACCATGGAGACAAAACTGAGAACTACTTTATTTTTGTCAAGTTTCAAAGAGCTACTACAACCCATGTTAAATTTAGAGTTCCAAATTCATCTACCTATAAAGGAGAGAACAGAGTGAAACCTAAATATAAAAACTGCTACTTTAGACGAAGGCTTCAACCTTGAAGAACAAAATTTGGTGAGCCAAGTGGGATTTGTGTACCGATCTTCACCACCAAGTACCATCAAGATTGGGTGAAAAAATATTTGCTGATAGTTCGGAAACTCGTTATATCTTAGAAGCTTGGCAACAACTCTCAATGAAAGTGCTTTTCCACAGTCTCTGCTTAGGGCTACTTGAAGCGGATACAAATCACAGAGACAAAACTGAGAACTCCTTTATTTTGTCAAGTTTCAAAGAGCTACTACAAACCATGTTGGATTTAGAGTTCCAAATTCATCTATCTATATAGGAGAGAACAGAGTGAAACCTAAAAATAAAAACTGCTACTGTAGACGAATGCTTCAACCTAGAAGATCAAAATTTGGTGAGCCAAGTGGGATTTGTGTACTTGTCCTTACCACCAAGTATCATCAAGATTGGGTGAAAAAATATTTTCTGGTATTTCGGAAACTCGTTATTTCTTAGAAGCTTGGCAACCCCTCTCAATTAAAGTCCTTTTCCACAGTCTATGCCAGGGCTACTAGAAGAGGAAACAAAACGTAGAGACAAAACTGGAAACTACTTTATTTTGTCAAGTTTCAAAGAGCTACTACAAACCATGTTGGATTTAGAGTTTAAAATTCATCCATCTATATAGCAGCGAACAGAGTGAAACCTAAAAATAAAAACTGCTACTGAAAACAAACGCTTCAACATAGAAGAAGAAAATTTGGTGAGTCAAGTGGGATTTGTGTACCGATCGTAAACACCAAGTATCATCAAGATTGGGTGAAAAAATATTTGCTGGTATTTCGGAAACTCGTAATTTCTTGGAACCTTGGCACCCCCTATCAAGGAAACTGCTTTTCCACAGTCACTGCTTAGGTCTACTTGACGCGGAAACAAATCATAGAGACAAAACTGAGAACTCCTTTATTTTGTAAAGTTTCAAAGAGCTACTACAAACCATGTTGGATTTAGAGTTCAAAATTCATCTATCTATATAGCAGAGAACAGAATGAAACCTAAGTATAAAAATTGCTACTGTAGAAGAACACTTCAACCTAGAAGTACAAAATATGGTGAGCCAAGTTGGATTTGTGTACTGATAATCACCACCAAGTATCATCAATATTGGGTGACAAAATATTTGCTGGTATTTCGGAATCTCATAATTTCTTGGAAACTTGGCAACCCCATTCAATGAAAGGGCTTTCCCACAGTCTCTGTTTAGGGCTACATGAAACGGAAACAAATCATAGAGAAAAAACAGAGAACTCCTTTAATTTGTCAAGTTTCAAAGAGCTACTACAAACCATATTGGATTTAGAGTTCCAAATTCATCTATCTATATAGGAGAGACCAGAGTGAATCCTAAATATAAAAACTGCTACTGTAGATGAACGCTTCAATCTAGAAGAACAAAAATTCTTGAGCCAAGTGGGATTTGTGTACCGATCTTCACCACCAAGTATCATCAAGATTAAGTGAAATAATATTTGCTGGTATTTCAGAAACTCGTTATTTCTTAGAAGCTTGGCAACCCCTCTCAATGAAAGCGCTTTTCCACAGTCTGTGCCTAGGTCTACTTGAAGAGAAAACAAAACATAGAGACAAAACTGAGAACTACTTTATTTTGTCACGTTTCAAAGAGCCACTGCAAACCATGTTGGATTTAGAGTTCCAAATTCATCTATCTATATAGGAGAGAACAGAGGGAAACCTAACAGTAAAAACTGCTTCAGTAGACGAACGCTTCAACCTAGAATAACAAAATTTGGTGAGCCAAGTGGGATTTGTATACTGATCATTACCACTAAGTGTCATCAAGATTCGATTAAAAAATATTTGCTGGTATTTCGGAAACTCGTTATTTCTTAGAAGCTTGGCAACCCCTCTCAATGAAAGTGCTTTTCCACCGTTTGTGCCTAGGGCTACTTGAAGAGGAAACAAACCATAGAGACAAACCTGACAACTCCTTTATTTTGTCAAGTTTCAAAGAGCTACTGCAAACCATGTTGGATTTAGAGTTCCAAATTCATCTATCTATATAGGAGAGAACAGAGTGTAACCTAAATATAAAAACTGCTACTGTACACGAACGATTCAACCTAGAAGAACAAAATTTGGTGAGCCAAGTGGGATTTGTGTACTGATCATTACCACCAACTATCATCAAGATTGGGTGAAAAGAAATTTGCTGGTATTTCGGAAACTCGTTATTTCTTAGAAGCTTGGCAACCCCTCTCAATGAAAGTGCTTTTCCACAGTCTGTGCTAGGGCTACTTGAAGAAGAAACAAACCATAGAAACAAAACTGAGAACTCCTTTATTTTGTCAAGTTTCAAAGAGCTACTACAAACCATGTGGATTTAGAGTTCCAAATTCATCTATCTATATAGCAGAGAACAGAGTGAAATCTAACAATAAAAACTGCTACTGAAAACGAACGCTTCAACCTAGAAGAACACAATTTGGTGAGTCAAGTGGGATTTGTGTACCGATCGAAAACACCAAGTATCATCAAGATTGGGTGAAAAAATATTTGCTGGTCTTTCGGAAACTCGTAATTTCTTGGAAGCTTGACAACTCCTCTAATTGAAAGTGCTTTTCCACCCTCTGCGCCTAGGGCTACTTGAAGAGGAAACAAACCATAGAGACAAAACAGAGAACTCCTTTATTTTGTCAAGTTTCAAAGAGCCACTACAAACCATGTTGGATTTAGAGTTCCAAATTCATCTATCTATATAGGAGAAAACAGAGTGAAACCTAAAAATAAAAACTGCTACTGTAGACGAACGCTTCAACCAAGAAGAACAAAATTCGGTGAGTCAAGTGGGATTTGTGTACCAATCATAAACACCAAGTATCATCAAGTTTGGGTGAAAAAATATTTGCTGGTATTTCGGAAACTCGTAATTTGTTGGAACCTTGGCAACCCCTCTCAAGGAAAGTGCTTTTCCACAGTCACTGCTTAAGGCTACTTGAAGCGGAAACAAATCATAGAGACAAAACTGAGAACTCCTTCATTTTGTCAAGTTTCAAAGAGCTACTACAAACCATGTTGGATTTAGAGTTCCAAATTCATCTATCTATATAGGAGAGAAGAGAATGACACCTAAATATAAAAACTGCTACTGTAGACGAACGATTCAACCTAGAAGAACAAAATTTGGTGAGCCAAGTGGGATTTGTGTCCTGATCATTACCACCAAGTGTCATCAAGTTTGCGTGAAAAAATATTTGCTGGTATTTCGGAAACTCGTTATTTCTTAGAAGCTTGGAAACCCCACTCAATAAAAGTGCTTTTCCACAGTCTGTTCCTAGGGCTACTTGAAGAGGAAACAAACCATAGAGACAAAACTGAGAACTCCTTTATTTTGTCAAGTTTCAAAGAGCTACTACAAACCATGTTGGATTTAGAGTTCCAAATTCATCTATCTATATAGCAGAGAACACAGTAAAACCTAAATATAAAAAGTGCTATTTTAGACGAACGCTTCAACCTAGAAGAACAAAATTTGGTGAGCCAAGTGGGATTTGTGTACCGATCTTCACCAGCAAGTATCATCAAGATTGGGTGAAAAAATATTTGCTGGTAATTCGGAAACTCGTTATTTCTGAGAAGCTTGGCAACCCCTCTCAATGAAAGTGCTATTCCACATTCTCTGCGTAGGGATACTTGAAGCGGAAACAAATCATAGAGACAAAACTGAGAACTCTTTTATTTTTTCAAGTTGGAAGAGCTACTACAAACCATGTTGGATTTAGAGTTCCAAATTCATCTATCTATATAGGAGAGAACAGAGTGAAACCTAAAAATAAAAACTGCTACTGTAGACGAATGCTTCAACCTAGAAGATCAAAATTTGGTGAGCCAAGTGGGATTTGTGTACTTGTCCTTACCACCAAGTATCATCAAGATTAGGTGAAAAAATATTTTCTGGTATTTCGGAAACTCGTTATTTCTTAGAAGCTTGGCAACCCCTCTCAATTAAAGTCCTTTTCCACAGTCTATGCCAGGGCTACTAGAAGAGGAAACAAAACGTAGAGACAAAACTGGAAACTACTTTATTTTGTCAAGTTTCAAAGAGCTACTACAAACCATGTTGGATTTAGAGTTTAAAATTCATCCATCTATATAGCAGCGAACAGAGTGAAACCTAAAAATAAAAACTGCTACTGAAAACAAACGCTTCAACATAGAAGAAGAAAATTTGGTGAGTCATGTGGGATTTGTGTACCGATCGTAAACACCAAGTATCATCAAGATTGGGTGAAAAAATATTTGCTGGTATTTCGGAAACTCGTAATTTGTTGGAACCTTGGCACCCCCTATCAAGGAAACTGCTTTACCACAGTCACTGCTTAGGTCTACTTGACGCGGAAACAAATCATAGAGACAAAACTGAGAACTCCTTTATTTTGTAAAGTTTCAAAGAGCTACTACAAACCATGTTGGATTTAGAGTTCAAAATTCATCTATCTATATAGCAGAGAACAGAATGAAACCTAAATATAAAAATTGCTACTGTAGAAGAACCCTTCAACCTAGAAGTACAAAATATGGTGAGCCAAGTTGGATTTGTGTACTGATAATCACCACCAAGTATCATCAATACTGGGTGACAAAATATTTGCTGGTATTTCGGAATCTCATAATTTCTTGGAAGCTTGGCAACCCCTTTCAATGAAAGGGCTTTCCCACAGTCTCTGTTTAGGGCTACATGAAACGGAAACAAATCATAGAGAAAAACAGAGAACTCCTTTAATTTGTCAAGTTTCAAAGAGCTACTACAAACCATATTGGATTTAGAGTTCCAAATTCATCTATATATAGGAGAGACCAGAGTGAATCCTAAATATAAAAACTGCTACTGTAGACGAACGCTTCAACCTAGAAGAACAAAATTTGGTGAGCCAAGTGGGATTTGTGTACCGATCTTCACCACCAAGTATCATCAAGATTGAGTGAAATAATATTTGCTGGTATTTCAGAAACTCGTTATTTCTTAGAAGCTTGGCAACCCCTCTCAATGAAAGCGCTTTTCCACAGTCTGTGCCTAGGTCTACTTGAAGAGGAAACAAAATATAGAGACAAAACTGAGAACTACTTTATTTTGTCACGTTTCAAAGAGCTACTGCAAACCATGTTGGATTTAGAGTTCCAAATTCATCTATCTATATAGGAGAGAACAGAGTGAAACCTAAAAATAAAAACTGCTACTGAAAATGAACGCTTCAAAAAAGAAGAACAAAATTAGGTGAGTCAAGTGGGATTTGTGTACCGATCGTAAACACCAAGTATCATCAAGATTGGGTGAAAAAATATTTGCTGGTATTTGGGAAACTCGTAATTTCTTGGAAGCTTGGCAACCCCTCTCAAAGAAAGTGCTTTTCCACAGTCTGTTCCTAGGGGTACTTGAACAGGAAACAAACCATAAAGACAAAACTGAGAACTCGTTTATTTTGTCAAGTTTCAAAGAGCTACTACAAACCATGTTGGATTTAGAGTTCCAAATTCATCTATCTATATAGCAGAGAACAGAGTGAAACCTAAATATAAAAACTGCTACTGTAGAGGAGCGCTTCATCCTAGAAGAACAAAATTTGGTGAGCCAAGTTGGATTTGGATACCGATCATTACCACCACGTATCATCAACTTTGGGTGACAAAATATTTGCTGGTATTTCGGAAACTCGTGCTTTCTTGGAAGCTTGGCAACCCCTTTCAATGAAAGTGCTTTTCCACAGTCTGTGCTTAGGGCTACAGGAAGCGGAAACAAATCATAGAGACAAAACTGAGAACTCCTTTACTTTGTCAAGTTTCAAAGAGCTACTACAAACCATATTGGATTTAGAGTTCCAAATTCATCTATCTATATAAGAGAGAAGAGAGTGACACCTAAATATAAAAACTGCTACTGTAGACGAATGATTCAACCTAGAAGAACAAAATTTGGTGAGCCAAGTGGGATTTGTGTACCGATCTTCACCAGCAAGTATCATCAAGATTGGGTAAAAAAATATTTGCTGGTAATTCGGAAACTCGTTATTTCTGAGAAGCTTGCCAACCCCTCTCAATGAAAGTGCTTTTCCACATTCTCTGCTTAGGGCTACTTAAAGCGGAAACAAATCATAGAGACAAAACTGAGAACTCCTTTATTTTTTCAAGTTTGAAAGAGCTACTACGAACCATGTTGGATTTAGAGATCCAAATTCATCTATCTATATGGGAGAGAACAGAGTGAAACATAAAAATAAAAACTGCTACTGAAAATGAACGCTTCAACAAAGAAGAACAAAATTTGGTGAGTCAAGTGAAATTTGTGTACCGATCGTAAACACCAAGTATCATCAAGATTTTGTGAAAAAATATTTGCTGGTATTTCGGAAACTCTTAATTTCTTGGAAGCTTGGCAACCCCTCTAAATGAAAGTGCTTTTCCACAGTCTGTGCCTAGGGGTACTTGAACAGGAAACAAACCATAAAGACAAAACTGAGAACTCCTTTATTTTGTCAAGATTCAAAGAGCTACTACAAACCATGTTGGATTTAGAGTTCCAGATTCATCTATCTATATTGCAGAGAACAGAGTGAAACCTAAATATAAAAACTGCTACTGTAGACGAGCGCTTCAACCTAGAAGAACAAAATTTGGTGAGCCAAGTGGGATTTGGATACCGATCATTACCACCACATATCATCAATTTTGGGTGACAAAATATTTGCTGGTATTTCGGAAACTCGTAATTTCTTGGAAGCTTGGCAACCCCTCTCAATGAAAGTGCTTTTCCACAGTCTGTGCTTAGGGCTACATGAAGCGGAAACAAATCATAGAGACAAAACTGAGAACTCCTTTACTTTTTCAAGTTTCAAAGAGCTACTACAAACCATGTTGGATTTAGAGTTGCAAATTCATCTATCTATATAGGAGAGAACAGAGTGAAACCTAAATATAAAAACTGCTACTGTAAACGAATGCTTCAACCTAGACGACAAAATTGGTGAGCCAAGTGTGATTTGTGGACTTGTCATTACCACTACGAATCATCAAGATTGGGTGAAAAAATATTTGCTGGTATTTCGGAAACTCGTAATTTCTTGGAAGCTTGGCAACCCCTCTCAAGGAAAGTGCTTTTCCACAGTCACTGCTTAGGCCCACTTGAAGCGGAAACAAATCATAGAGACAAAACTGAGAACTCTTTCACTTTGTCTAGTTTCAAGGAGCTACTACAAACCATATTGGATTTAGAGTTCCAAATTCATCTATCCATATATGAGAGAACATAGTGAAACCTAAATATAAAAACTGCTACTGTAGACGAACGCTTCAACCTAGAAGAACAAAATTGGGTGAGCCAAGTGGGATTTGTGGACTGATCATTACCACCAAGTGTCATCAAGTTTGCTTGAAAAAATATTTGCTGGTATTTCGGAAACTCGTGATTTCTTAGAAGCTTGGCAAGCCCACTCAATGAAAGTGCTTTTCCACAGTCTGTTCTTAGCGGTACTTGAAGAGGAAACAAACCATAGAGACAAAACTGAGAACTCCTTTATTTTGTCAAGTTTCAAAGAGCTATTAAAAACCATGTTGGATTTAGAGATCCAAATTCATCTATCTATATAGGAGAGAACAGAGTGAAACCTAAACATAAAAACAGCTACTGTAAACGAACGCTTCAACCTAGAAGAACAAAATTTGGTGAGCCAAGTGGGATTTGTGGACTTGTCATTACCACCACGTATCATCAAGATTGGGTGAAAAAATATTTGCTGGTATTTCGGAAACTCGTAATTTCTTGGAAGCTTGGCAACCATCTCAATGAAAGTGCTTTTCCACAGTCTCTGCTTAGGGCTACTTGAAGTGGAAACAAATCTTAGAGACAAAACTGAGAACTCCTTTATTTTGTCAAGTTTCAAAGAGCTACTACAAACCATATTGGATTTAGAGTTCCAAATTCATCTATCTATATAGGAGAGAACAGAGTGAAACCTAAATAAAAAAGTGCTACTGTAGACGAACGCTTCAACCTAGAAGAACAAAATTTGGTGAACCAAGTTGGATTTGTGTACTGATAATTACCACCAAGTGTCATCAAGATTGCGTGAAAAAATATTTGCTGGAATTACGGAAACTCGTTATTTCTTAGAAGCTTGGCAACCCCTCTCAATGAAAGTGCTTTTCCACAGTCTCTGCTTAGAGCTACTTGAAGCGGAATCAAATCATAGAGACAAAACTGAGAACTCCTTTATTTTGTCAAGGTTCAAAGAGCTACTACAAACCATGTTGTATTTAGAGTTCCAAATTAATCTATCTATATAGGAGAGAACAGAGTGAAACCTAAAAATAAAAACTGCTACTGAAAACGAACGCTTCAACATAGAAGAACAAAATTTGGTGAGTGAAGTGGGATTAGTGTACCGATCGTAAACACCAAGTATCATCAAGATTGGGTGAAAAAATATTTGCTGGTATTTCGGATACTCGTAATTTCTTGGAAGCTTGGCAACCCCTCTCAATGAAAGTGCGTATCCACCATCTGTGCCTAGGGCTACTTGAAGAGGAAACAAACCATAGAGACAAAACAGAGAACTCCTTTATTTTGTCATGTTTCAAAGAGCCACTACAAACCATGTTGGATTTAGAGTTCCAAATTCATCTATCTATATAGCAGAGAAGAGTGAAACCTAAACATAAAACCTGCTACTGTAGACGAACGCTTCAACCAAGAAGAACAAAATTTGGTGATCCAAGTGGGATTTGTGAAATGATCATTACCACCAAGTATCATCAAGGTTGGATGAAAAAATATTTGCTGGTATTTGGGAAACTCGTAATTTGTTGGAACCTTGGCAACCCCTCTCAAGGAATGTGCTTTTCAACAGTCACTGCTTAGGCCTACTTGAAGCGGAAACAAATCATAGAGACAAAACTGAAAACTCCTTTATTTTGTCAAGTTTCAAGGAGCTACTACAAACCATGTTGAATTTAGAGTTCCAAATTCATCTATCTTTATAGGAGAGAACAGAGTGAAAACTAAACATAAAAACTGCTACTGTAAACGAACGCTTCAAACTAGAAGAACAAAATTTGCTGAGCCAAGTGAGATTTGTGGACTTGTCATTACCACCACGTATCATCAAGATTGGGTGAAAAAATATTTGCTGGTATTTCGGAAACTCGTAATTTCTTGGAAGCTTGGCAACCCCTTTCAATGAAAGTGATTTTCCACAGTCTCTGCTTAGGGCTACATGAAGCGGAAACAAATCATAGAGACAAAACTGAGAACTCCTTTACTTTGTCTAGTTTCAAAGAGCTACTACAATCCATATTGGATTTAGAGTTCCAAATTCATCTATCCATATATGAGAGAACATAGTGAAACCTAAATATAAAAACTGCTACTGTAGACGAACGCTTAAACCTAGAAAAACAAAATTTGGTGAGCCAAGTGGAATTTGTGGACTGATCATTACCACCAAGTGTCATCAAGATTGCTTGAAAAAATATTTGCTGGTATTTCGGAAACTCGTGATTTCTTAGAAGCTTGGCAACCCCTCTCAAGGAAAGTGCTTTTCAACATTCACTGCTTAGGGCTACTTGAAGCAGAAACAAATCATAGAGACAAAACTGAGAACTCCTTTATTTTGTCAAGTTTCAAGGAGCTACTACAAACCATGTTGAATTTAGAGTTCCAAATTCATCTATCTTTATAGGAGAGAACAGAGTGAAAACTAAACATAAAAACAGCTACTGTAAACGAACGCTTCAAACTAGAAGAACAAAATTTGCTGAGCCAAGTGAGATTTGTGGACTTGTCATTACCACCACGTATCATCAAGATTGAGTGAAAAAATATTTGCTGGTATTTCGGAAACTCGTAATTTCTTGGAAGCTTGACAACCTCTCTCAATAAAAGTGCTTTTCCACAGTCTCTGTTTAGGGCTACTTGAAGCGGAAACAAATCATAGAGACAAAACTGAGAACTCCTATATTTTGTGAAGTTTCAAAGAGCTACTACAAACCATATTGGATTTAGAGTTCCAAATTCATCTATCTATATAGCTGAGAACAGAGTGAAACCTAAACATAAAACTGCTACTGTAGACGAACGCTTCAACCAAGAAGAACAAAATTTGGTGATCCAAGTGGGATTTGTGAACTGATCATTACCACCAAGTATCATCAAGATTGGGTGAAAAAATATTTGCTGGTATTTCGGAAACTCGTAATTTGTTGGAACCTTGGCAACCCCTCTCAAGGAAAGTGCTTTTCCACAGTCACTGCTTAGGGCTACTTGAAGCGGAAACAAATCATACAGACAAAACTGAGAACTCCTTCATTTTGTCAAGTTTCAAAGTGCTACTACAAACCATGTTGGATTTAGAGTTCCAAATTCATCTCTCTATATAGGAGTGAACAGAGTGAAACCTAAATATAAAAATTGCTACTGTAGACGAACGCTTCAACCTAGAAGAACAAAATTTGGTGAGCCAAGTGGGATTTGTGTACTAATCATCACCACCAAGTATCATCAAGATTGGGTGAAAAAATATGATGGTATTTCGGAAACTCGTTATTTCTTAGAAGCTTGGCAACCCCTCTCAATGAAAGTGCTTTTCCACAGTCTGTGCCTAGGGCTACTTGAAGAGGAAACAAACCATAGAGACAAAACTGAGAACTCCTTTATTTTGTCAAGTTTCAAAGAGCGACTACAAACCATGTTGGATTTAGAGTTCCAAATTCATCTATCTATATAGCAGAGAATAGAGTGAAACCTAAACATAAAAACTGCTACTGTAGATGAACGCTTCACCCAAGAAGAACAAAATTTGGTGATCCAAGTGGGATTTGTGAAATGATCATTACCACCAAGTATCATCAAGGTTGGATGAAAAAATATTTGCTGGTATTTGGGAAACTCGTAATTTGTTGGAACCTTGGCAACCCCTCTCAAGGACTGTGCTTTTCAACAGTCACTGCTTAGGGTTACTTTAAGCGGAAACAAATCATAGAGACAAAACTGAGAACTCCTTTATTTTGTCAAGTTTCAAGGAGCTACTACAAACCATGTTGAATTTAGAGTTCCAAATTCATCTATCTTTATAGGAGAGAACAGAGTGAAAACTAAACATAAAAACTGCTACTGTAAACGAACGCTTCAAACTAGAAGAACAAAATTTGCTGAGCCAAGTGAGATTTGTGGACTTGTCATTACCACCACGTATCATCAAGATTGGGTGAAAAAATATTTGCTGGTATTTCGGAAACTCGTAATTTCTTGCAAGCTTGGCATCCCCTTTCAATGAAAGTGATTTTCCACAGTCTCTGCTTAGGGCTACATGAAGCGGAAACAAATCATAGAGACAAAACTGAGAACTCCTTTACTTTGTCTAGTTTCAAAGAGCTACTACAAACCATATTGGATTTAGAGTTCCAAATTCATCTATCCATATATGAGAGAACATAGTGAAACCTAAATATAAAAACTGCTACTGTAGACGAACGCTTCAACCTAGAAGAACAAAATTTGGTGAGCCAAGTGGGATTTGTGGACTGATCATTACCACCAAGTGTCATCAAGATTGCTTGAAAAAATATTTGCTGGTATTTCGGAAACTCGTGATTTCTTAGAAGCTTGGCAACCCCTCTCAAGGAAAGTGCTTTTCACAGTCACTGCTAAGGACTACTTGAAGCGGAAACAAATCATAAAGACAAAACTGAGAACTCCTTTATTTTGTCAAGTTTCAAAGAGCTACTACAAACCATGTTGGATTTAGAGTTCCAAATTCATCTATCCATATAGGAGAGAACAGAGTGAAACCTAAAATTAAAAATTGCTACTCTAGACGAACGCTTCAACCTAGAAGAACAAAATTTGGTGAGCCAAGTGGGATTTGTGTACTAATCATCACCACCAATTATCATCAAGATTGGGTGAAAAAATATTTGCTGGTATTTCGGAAAATCGTTATTTCTTGGAAGCTTGGCAACCCATCTCAATGAAAGTGCGTATCCACCGTCTCTGCCTAGGGCTACTTGAAGAGGAAACAAACCATAGAGACAAAACAGAGAGCTCCTTTATTTTGTCAAGTTTCAAATAGCCACTACAAACCATGTTGGATTTAGAGTTCCAAATTCATCTATCTATATACCAGAGAACAGAGTGAAACCTAAACATAAAAACTGCTACTGTAGACGAACGCTTCAACCAAGAAGAACAAAATTTGGTGATCCAAGTGGGATTTGTGAACTGATCATTACCACCATGTGTCATCAAGATTGCCTGAAAAAATATTTGCTGGTATTTCGGAAACTCGTTATTTCTTAGAAGCTTGGCAACCCCACTCAATGAAAGTGCTTTTCCACAGTCTGTTCCTAGGGGTACTTGAAGAGGAAACAAACCATAGAGACAAAACTGAGAACTACTTTATTTTGGCAAGTTTCAAAGAGCTACTACTAACCATGTTGGATTTAGAGTTCCAAATTCATCTATCTGTATAAGAGAGAACAGAGTGAAACCTAAACATAAAAACTGCTACTGTAAACGAACGCTTCAACCTAGAAGAACAAAATTTGGTGAGCCAAGTGGGATTTGTGGACTTGTCAATACCACCACGTATCATCAAGATTGGGTGAAAAAATATTTGCTGGTATTTCGGAAACTAGTAATTTGTTGGAAGCTTGGCAACCCCTGTCAATGAAAGTGCTTTTCCAAAGTCTCTGCTTAGGGCTACTTGAGGCGGAAACAAATCATAGAGACAAAACTGAGAATTCTTTTATATTATCAAGTTTCAAAGAGCTACTACAAACCATATTGGATTTAGAGTTCCAAATTCATCTATCTATATAAGAGAGAACAGAGTGAAACCTAAATATAACATTGCTACTGTAGACGAAATCTTCAAACTAGAAGAACAAAATTTGGTGAGCCAAGTGGGATTCTGTACCGATCTTCACCACCATGTATCATCAAGATTGGGTGAATAAATTTTTGCTGGTAATTCGGAAACTCGTTATTTCTTAGAAGCTTGGCAACCCCTCTCAATGAAAGTGCTTTTTCACAGTCTCTGCTTAGGGCTACTTGAAGCGGAAACAAATCATAGAGACAAAATGAGAACTCCTTTATTTTGTCAAGGATCAAAGAGCTACTACACACCATGTTGGATTTAGAGTTCCAAATTCATCTATCTATATAGGAGAGAACAGAGTGAAGCCTAATAATGAAAACTGCTACTGAAAACGAACGCTTCAACATAGAAGAACAAAATTTGGTGAGTCAAGTGGGATTTGTGAACCGATCGTAAACACCAAGTATCATCAAGATTGGGTGAAAAAATATTTGCTGGTATTTCGGAAACTCGTAATTTCTTGGAAGCTTGGCAACCCCTTTCAATGAAAGTGCTTTTCCACAGTCTCTGCTTAGGGCTACATGAAGCGGAAACAAATCATAGAGACAAAACTGAGAACTCTTTCACTTTGTCTAGTTTCAAGGAGCTACTACAAACCATATTGGATTTAGAGTTCCAAATTCATCTATCCATATATGAGAGAACATAGTGAAACCTAAATATAAAAACTGCTACTGTAGACGAACGCTTCAACCTAGAAGAACAAAATTGGGTGAGCCAAGTGGGATTTGTGGACTGATCATTACCACCAAGTGTCATCAAGTTTGCTTGAAAAAATATTTGCTGGTATTTCGGAAACTCGTGATTTCTTAGAAGCTTGGCAAGCCCACTCAATGAAAGTGCTTTTCCACAGTCTGTTCTTAGCGGTACTTGAAGAGGAAACAAACCATAGAGACAAAACTGAGAACTCCTTTATTTTGTCAAGTTTCAAAGAGCTATTAAAAACCATGTTGGATTTAGAGATCCAAATTCATCTATCTATATAGGAGAGAACAGAGTGAAACCTAAACATAAAAACAGCTACTGTAAACGAACGCTTCAACCTAGAAGAACAAAATTTGGTGAGCCAAGTGGGATTTGTGGACTTGTCATTACGACCACGTATCATCAAGATTGGGTGAAAAAATATTTGCTGGTATTTCGGAAACTCGTAATTTCTTGGAAGCTTGGCAACCATCTCAATGAAAGTGCTTTTCCACAGTCTCTGCTTAGGGCTACTTGAAGTGGAAACAAATCTTAGAGACAAAACTGAGAACTCCTTTATTTTGTCAAGTTTCAAAGAGCTACTACAAACCATATTGGATTTAGAGTTCCAAATTCATCTATCTATATAGGAGAGAACAGAGTGAAACCTAAATAAAAAAGTGCTACTGTAGACGAACGCTTCAACCTAGAAGAACAAAATTTGGTGAACCAAGTTGGATTTGTGTACTGATAATTACCACCAAGTGTCATCAAGATTGCGTGAAAAAATATTTGCTGGAATTACGGAAACTCGTTATTTCTTAGAAGCTTGGCAACCCCTCTCAATGAAAGTGCTTTTCCACAGTCTCTGCTTAGAGCTACTTGAAGCGGAATCAAATCATAGAGACAAAACTGAGAACTCCTTTATTTTGTCAAGGTTCAAAGAGCTACTACAAACCATGTTGTATTTAGAGTTCCAAATTAATCTATCTATATAGGAGAGAACAGAGTGAAACCTAAAAATAAAAACTGCTACTGAAAACGAACGCTTCAACATAGAAGAACAAAATTTGGTGAGTGAAGTGGGATTAGTGTACCGATCGTAAACACCAAGTATCATCAAGATTGGGTGAAAAAATATTTGCTGGTATTTCGGATACTCGTAATTTCTTGGAAGCTTGGCAACCCCTCTCAATGAAAGTGCGTATCCACCATCTGTGCCTAGGGCTACTTGAAGAGGAAACAAACCATAGAGACAAAACAGAGAACTCCTTTATTTTGTCATGTTTCAAAGAGCCACTACAAACCATGTTGGATTTAGAGTTCCAAATTCATCTATCTATATAGCAGAGAAGAGTGAAACCTAAACATAAAAACTGCTACTGTAGACGAACGCTTCAACCAAGAAGAACAAAATTTGGTGATCCAAGTGGGATTTGTGAAATGATCATTACCACCAAGTATCATCAAGGTTGGATGAAAAAATATTTGCTGGTATTTGGGAAACTCGTAATTTGTTGGAACCTTGGCAACCCCTCTCAAGGAATGTGCTTTTCAACAGTCACTGCTTAGGCCTACTTGAAGCGGAAACAAATCATAGAGACAAAACTGAAAACTCCTTTATTTTGTCAAGTTTCAAGGAGCTACTACAAACCATGTTGAATTTAGAGTTCCAAATTCATCTATCTTTATAGGAGAGAACAGAGTGAAAACTAAACATAAAAACTGCTACTGTAAACGAACGCTTCAAACTAGAAGAACAAAATTTGCTGAGCCAAGTGAGATTTGTGGACTTGTCATTACCACCACGTATCATCAAGATTGGGTGAAAAAATATTTGCTGGTATTTCGGAAACTCGTAATTTCTTGGAAGCTTGGCAACCCCTTTCAATGAAAGTGATTTTCCACAGTCTCTGCTTAGGGCTACATGAAGCGGAAACAAATCATAGAGACAAAACTGAGAACTCCTTTACTTTGTCTAGTTTCAAAGAGCTACTACAATCCATATTGGATTTAGAGTTCCAAATTCATCTATCCATATATGAGAGAATATAGTGAAACCTAAATATAAAAACTGCTACTGTAGACGAACGCTTCAACCAAGAAAAACAAAATTTGGTGAGCCAAGTGGAATTTGTGGACTGATCATTACCACCAAGTGTCATCAAGATTGCTTGAAAAAAATATTTGCTGGTAT